>NW_007726142.1:503825-588731 GCF_000696425.1 Galeopterus variegatus | reverse complement strand
AAAAAAAAAAAAAAAAAAAAAAAAAAAAAAAAACCATTTATTATTTTTTATAGAGGCCAAAAAAACATTTGAAAAACTTCACACTTTTTTTTTAAAAAAAAGGTTGAAATTTTTTAAAATTTTTTTGGGAACTTATAAAAAAATTATTATGTTTTTTTTTTTTTTTTTTTTTTTTTTTGTCTTTTTTCCGTGTCCGGCAACGGATCGCAACCCTCAGTGTTGCCCCCGTACCGGACCGGGGACCGGCGACGGGATCGCAAGCCTTGGCGTTGCTCCCGTGCCTCACTCAGCCAGTGAGCGGGAGCCGGTCTGTACGTGGGATCCGAACCCTCAGACGGGAGCACCGCCGCGCTTCCCAAGTGGCGCACTATCCAGTGCGCCACCGGGCCGGCCCGATCATATGGTTTTTGTCTTTGCTTTTTTTGATGTGGTGTATCACATTTAATAATTTGCATGTGTTGAACCAACTTTGCATCCCTGGGATGAATCCCACTTAATCATGGTGTATAATTTTGTTTATGTTTTGCTGTATTCTGTTAGCTAGCATTTTATTGAGGATTTTAGCATCTATATTTATCAAGGATATTAGCCTGTAGTTTTTTACTTTTGATGTATCTTTGTCTGGTTTTGGTATCAGGGTGATGTTGCCTCATAGAATGATTTTGGGAGAATTGCCTCTGTTTCAATCTTTTGGAATAGTTTGTAAATAATTTGTATCAATTCCTTTTTTAAGGTTTGGTAGAACTCTGCAATGAACCCATCCAGTGCTGGACTTTACTTTGTTGGGAGCCTTCCCATAACTGCTTCAAACACTTTTATTGTTAATGGTCTGTTTAGATTTTCTATATCTTCTTGGCTCAGTTTTGGTAGTTTGCATGTGTCCAAAAATTTATCCATTTCCTCCAGATTTTCAAATTTGTTGGCAAATAGTTGTTTATAGGAGTCTCTAATGAATCCTTGTATTTCAGTGGTATCAGTTGTAATATCACCTTTTCCATTTCTAATTTTTGTTATTTTGGTCTTCTGTCTTCTTTTCTTAGTTAGCTTTGCTAAGGTTTGTCAATTTTATTTATCCTTTCAGAAAACCACCTTTCTGTTTCATTGATCTTTTGAATAGTTTTTCAAGTTAGCTTTGCTAAGGTTTGTCAATTTTATTTATCCTTTCAGAAAACCACCTTTCTGTTTCATTGATCTTTTGAATAGTTTTTCACATTTCTATTTCATTAAGTTCTGCTCTGATCTTAATTATTTCTTTCCATCTGCTAACTTTGGGTATGGATTGTTTTTGTTTTTCTAGTTCTTTAAGGTAAAGTGTTAGGTTGTTTATTTGTCATCTTTCCATTCTTCTGAAGTAAGCATTTAACATGATAAAATTCCCCCTTAGTACTGGTTTTGTAGTATTCCACAGGTTTTGGTATGATATATCATTATTTTCATTAGTTTCATGAAATTTTTTGATTTCCTGTTTAATTTCTTCTTGGACCCATATTTCATTAAGTACAATGTTATTTAATTTCCAAATGTTTGTATAGTTTCCAGAGTTTCATTTATTATTGATTTCTAATTTTAATTCATTGTGATCTGAAAAAATATATGGAATAATTTCAATTTTTTAAAATTTGTTGAGACTTGATTTGTGACCTAACATGTGGTCTATCCTGGAGAATATTCCATGTGCTGATGAGAAGAATGAATATTCTGAGGTTGCTGGATGGAATGTTCTATAGCTATCTGCCAAGTCCATTTGTTCTAAAGTGTTGTTTAGAACTTGTGTTTCTCTATTGATATTTTGCCTAGGTGATCTGTCCAATGTTGAGAGTGGGATGTTCTGGTCCCTCATTATTATGGTGTTAGCATCTATCTCATTCTTTAGATCTAATAGTGTTTGCTTTATAAATCTGGCTGCTGTGATGTTGGATGCATAAATATTTATTATTGTTATGTCTTCTTGATGGATAGAACCTTTTATCATTATATAGTGGCCTTCTTTGTCTCTTTTTATGGTTTTTGGTTTAAAGTCTATTTTATCTGATATAAGAATAGCTACTCCAGCTCGTTTTTCATTCTATTTGCATGGTATATCTTTCTCCATCCTTTCACTCTTAGTATCTTTCAGTAGTAACACTAAATGTAAAAGGATTAAATTCCCCACTCAAAAGAAACAGACTGACTGACTGGATTAAAACGATGGACCCAACAATATGCTGCATTCAAGGGACTCACCTCACCTGTAAAGACACACATGGACTAAGAGTGAAAGAATGAAAAAAGATATACCATGAAAAATTGCATTTAAATTAGACCTTTTATACTAGTTATTTTAATTGTGCATCTACATGGAAAATTTTGTGACTTAGTTTATGTGAAATTTATTTTGCAGTGTTCCTAGCTTTCCTCTCCTTTAAAATTGTATAGTAATCAAATGTACCTTCATGTGTTCTAGCTGGGTGTTTTTTTTTTTTTGTTTTGTTTTTTACTGAAAAACAGCTATCATCAGCCTTTATGACCTTTGCCTATTTGCTTAATGTATCTGTGTCTCAGTTTCCTCCTCTAAGTCCTAGAACATTTTTTTCTAACTATAAATACTATTATTAGAAGAAAATGGGTGACATAGTATAAGACCTCTATAAAATATATTCAGTACCAAGCAGAAGTTCATTATTTGATTAGAAGCTTTTAAAGTAAATATCATGTTAGAAAAGGAAACACAGAATCAATTTCAATCTTGGAAATATTGATATTGATGAGAATGCTCTTCTCAAAGTGCTGGTCATATTAACTTTTTGGAAAGAGCTTTTCTCAATAAAACATTTGTAGTTAGCATATAAGTAACCAAAGATCTGTAACTAGTTAGAATCATTATTTTAGGCAAATATATTCATACATTCTCTGTGCTTAATTCATTGCTAATTATAACACTTCACCTGCCAACAACTGGAATTGATTTATAAAGTCAAAACCCATTTATCTTCTTTGGACAACGAATATTTATCTAACACTTTCTAAGTTTGACTCAGGAGAAGACATTACTTTCACTTTCTTTCAGCCACCTAATTGTAAAATAGAAAAGTGAGTGTCATTCTGCACCCAGTTTAAAAACTGTAATTAAGATAATTCAGAAGCCTATAATAAAGTTGACAATTTTTGAGGAAAAGAATGGATTCACCAATTTATTTATTGTTTTCTCCTTCTTTTTTCTATTCTTTTTTTCCTGCCCTTCTATAAAAATTATTAAAATATTGTTTTGAATTTTATTTTAACTTTTTGTTCATTCATTAGCTGTTCATTTTTATATTATTTTATTATGATTTTCCCATAGTTTGTAAAATGCATCACTAACATAAGGACAGTTCTCTTAGAGTTAATAATGAGCTACTTCAAGTGAAATATAGAAATCTTGCAATCTTAAAAGACGTACCTTTCATCCCTGCCTTTTATGAGTAGTTATTATACATAATTCATCTATGAACATTATAAAACTCACAATATAATACTTTAAAACTTTTATGTGATTTATAGACAAATTAAAATTATAAAAACAAAAGTGATTTCTAAAATATTTCCAGATATTTACTATTTTCTAATGTCCTTCATTTTTTCCTGAGGATCTGAGTTATCAATTATCATTTCCTTTCAACCTGAAGAAATTCCTTCAGCATTTCTTATAGGACAGATCTACTGGCAACATCTCTTAGTTTTATTTTATCCGAAAATGTCCTTATTTTATTTTCATTCCTTTTTTTAGGTTGTACATATTTATCCTTGAATAATTTTTTTTCCAAATATAGAATTTTAAATTCACATTTTTTCTTCTTTCAGCAATGTGAGATGTTTTTCCACTGTCTTCTGGCCCCCATGGTTTCAAGAGGTTGTCTCCTTTTGGTAATCTAATTATATTTGACTGTTTGATATGATCTAATATATACTAGAGGCTCTATTAATTTATTTTTATCCTTTTTTTTGGTTTCTTACTTTGGATAATTTCTATTGAACTATCTTCAAGTCGACTTACTCTTTCCTCTGTCAGGTTCATTAGACTGAGTCATTCTGTTAATTTTTTTATTTCAGAAGTTATGTTTTTCAGTTCTAGACTTCCCATGTAGTTCTTTTGTATATTTTTTATTTTCTGCTGAGACTTTCCATTCATCTGATATTTTCATGCATTCAAAAAAATGTTTTCTTGTATTTTGTTGGGGATAGTTTAAAATTCACTTTAACCATAATCTCTGTATTAGGGTTCTCCAGAAAAACAGAACCAGTAATGTACACACACACATACACACGTGTGTGCATGAGATTACTTCAAAAAGTTCATGGAAAAAAATAGAATTAATAGATAATACCAATCTTTTCATGACTTTATGAAGTATCCTCACATATGCATATATGTATATATACACAAAGAGATTTATTATAAGATATTGGCTCACTTGATTATGGAGGCTAAGTCCCACAATCTGCCATCTATAAGCTGGAGACACAGGGAAATTGGTGGCCTGGGGGCTGGAGAGCTGGTGGTGTAGATTCTAGTCTGAGTCTGAGGGCCTGAGAACAAGGAGCACTGTGATCAGGTGAAGATCGATGTCTCAGTTCTTCAGGCAGGCTGAGGAAATCCAACCTTCCTTTAATTTTTGTCCTATTCAGGTTCTCAACAGATTGGCCAACACCCAACAACATTGCAGAGGGTCATATGCTTTATTCAGTTCACCATTTTAAATGCTAATATTTTCCAGTAACACCCTCACACACACACCCAGAAATAATGTCTAACCAGATAACTGGGCATCCCAGATGTGGTCTAAATGAGTTGAAGTAAAAAATTAACCAACACTCTGTTAGTTTCAACACCTGTTTCATATCAAGTTCAGATGTAGTTGATATCTTTACTCTTAAAAATATTTTTCTTTTGGTGTTTTATATGTCAGGTAACTTGGATCATGACCTAAATTGTGGGGTTTCTGGATTCTGTTATTTTTCTGTAGTGAGTGCTGCTTGCTTTGTGATTATCAGGTAGTTGTCAGGAGTAGGCTGAACAGCAAACTGATTTTTGCAACAACTTCACAATTCACTGTTTTAACCTTTTTGAGATAAGCTCCTTAAAGTCTATGTTGTGAATGTGTGGTTCAGTCAGAGATGTGGATACACAGTGTTTAGAAATTTCTTTCTCATCAGTCTTTTAATGATCCCTGCACTTTGTTCAGTGTTCATGGTTCCCTGGCTTCTCTTTTCTAGTTCTTCAACCATAAAGACTACAGTTTTTCCACAGGCACTTCTTCCCTTTTCTCCAGTGTACCAAAAATTTCCACTCCTTGGGATGTGCTTAGACTCAGGTTAAAAGCCAAAGAGATAGGAACCAAGTTCACTGTCTGCCCTCCGACAAATATTACAATGAAATTACTGCTATTTTCATCACCACTTTATTTTTTATCAATTATACTAGTGATTATTAGAACCCTGTAATGTTTCTAGATAAACATTCATCTGAATCTACAACTGAGAAATTATGCCCCATGATTTTATCTCTTTTCATCCTCCTTTTCATATTACCCTTTCCTTTGACTTTTACTTCTGTAGTATATGCCTTATTCCATATTTAAAAAGATAACATTTTTAAAGTCTATACCTTCTTTGTGTACAAGTATTAAAATAAGTAAATGTTTACTTTAGTCGTTCCTTAAAACTAATAAGAAAGTCATGTAAAATTGAAGTGATGATCTAAATTAAGCTAAACTTTCAAGCGTCCTGAAGGAGTCATGATGGGCTGTATACATACATTAAAAAAAAAAAAAATTCTTGACTTCTAGAGGTGAATCATTAAATATTAAAACAGTAAAGAACTACTGTTATTGCTGTGGTTATTGACAAAATATATTTTCCTTTCCAAACTTAACAAAATTTCTTTCACATTATGCTTTTGTTCAGATATTACATTGGGCAGTGCACTAACAGTTTAATGTAAAGGTAGCTTTAGGCCTTGAATGCAAATATAATGAATCCTATACAGATCTTTTTTCTGACTCAGAGAACTTTTTTGGTCTCTTCAGAGAAAAATAATTTCATTCATTCATTCCATGATGAAAATTTTCTGTAAGCTACTTCCACTTTCCTCCACCCCCCTCTTTTGATACTGACCTTTTGAAAAATGCCTTCTGTTTTTCTCTCTATGCAGTTTTTCTATACAGTCAAGATGAGATCAAGAGGTTATAATTATTTGGCTGAAATGACATGCTGTATCATCTATCAGTGCCCAACTGTGTTGTGCTTTATTATGGCTCCAAATCCTAAGATAATCTTTCCATCTTATGCATATGTACCAGCATTCCTTTCATATAGGGTGCACAAGCTACTACCTGGTGATAACTAAAGTTACAACTTCAGTTTACATGGAGGAAGAAAATTTCTATTCCTGAAAAAAAAAAAGTTTTCCAAATTCTATTGTTTTCATTTTAAATAATAAGTCTCCCTTTTTAAATATATATAAGGTATTAAAGGGACTTTATTAGTTTACCACTTAAAACAGACAGGTGCAAGAATTTCTGACATAGTGTTAGTTTCTCTTGGAAGAGTTAATATATCAGGTAGATGTGAATAAACACATTGGTGTTGAGATTACCATAATGTGTAAGAAGTGGGATGAAAGAAAAGGGATTGCCAATAGTAGATTCTGTCTTCTAGAGTTAGGGATACTCATGGTTGATAAATTACATATCACAGTCTAGAGTTTCAAAGCTGAGAAGGAAGAGGATTAAAGATTATGGTTTTCTGGAGATCCTGCAGGTAGGATGACAGGATGGTCTCCTTTGATAGACAAAGAGGACTCCATTTGAAAAAGGGATTTTACAGGAGCTACCAGATTTTGAGAGAACCAAAGTTTTATTATTTATTTATTTATTTATTTTTTTTTTTTCATGGCTGTGGTGGTTAGAAACTGTCAAAAAAAATGCTGACTTCTATTCTTACGATATGGAATCTTGGCTTCTTGGATGTGCTCCACTTTGTGAAATAAGCTCCAAACCAGCCCCACCCCACAATCTCCCTGCTACTTCATTGGGGAAAATCAGTATATTCCAGTAAGCATTGCACCATAAGTTGGGACAGTTGGGTTCTTCTTGTGGTCTTCCTCCTTGTGGTCTTGGCTTGACGTCTAAGATTTGTCACCTGTCCAATGGAAGAGGTACTAACCAGCCCAAAGTTGATTTAAGCTGCTTCTTTCTGACCAAATATTTTGGTTTGGAGTTTGGCCCGGTGGAGGAATAATGCTTCTTTCAAACAAAACTTTTCTTTGCTTTTCAGATATCTGAAATAGGTTGGATTTTTTTTTAAAAAATTGGACACTTTAGAATATATCTTTTAGTGATTTAAATATGTTTTAAACCAGTGTTTGATAGTATCACAGAGACTTACAACTACATAGGAAATTAAGATATCTCTTCCTACTATACAGAGAGTAAGCTAAATTTCTACCCAAAATGATGGTGAGAACACAACCTAAAGAAAGTTTTCTCATCCTAAAGACAGGTTTGAAAACATGTGGTCTTTGTTGACAGTTGTGTAAATAGTAGCTCAGAAGAGTCAAACTAAAATCTTCAGGAGCCAGAAATGAAGGCAGAACTCAAAGCCACAGCACTGACTGAAAGCTGAGCAACTCGCAGATATTAGGAATGGGTATGAGGAGAAAGGAGTCAAGAGCTCAGGCTCCTAGCCTGGTTGAGTGTTAGAAGTAATATCCTTGTTTAAAGCCTGGAACCAAGAAGTTTTCTTATTTGCCAATTAGAAAACTTTGCTTATGAGCCCAGTATACATTTCAGAAACAGTTCACATTCCCTAGGCCTGTGTAGAAAAATAATCACCCAAGAAAAGTTTCAAATGTAAAAATTGATGTAAAGACTGGATCAAGGAGGAAGGGCATTGTGATTGAGCACGTGCCCCAAAGAGGCAAATGAGAACTGGCCCCATTGAAATGGTGTCAAACCCTGGGGCAAGCTTAGAGTTCTCGCTACTAACAATTCTCACTGAGCACCTGGATTTAAGTAACAAATTGTATGAGGAAATGTCCCACCAGGAGAGGATGCAGAGCTAGTAAATTAATTTTTTTTTTAATCTGGGGAATTACTCAAAATCGAACAATCTAAGACACTGATTCCCAGGGTTTTCTAATTGTTGGCTTTTATTTCTCACAGTACATCTATTTTTTATTTAATTTTATTTTTTAAAATTATTTTGTCAATATACAATGTGATTGATTATTGTGGCCCGTTACTGAAACCTCCCTCCCTCTTCCCTCTCCCCACTCCCTACCAACAATCTCCTTTCTCTTTCCTTGTCGTATCAACTTCAAGGAATTGTAATTGTTGTGTCTTCTTCCCCCCCAACCCCAGGTTGTTTGTGTATTTATTTATTTATTTTTAGCTCCCACAAATAAGTGAGAATGTGTGGTATTTCTCTCTGTGTCTGACTTGTTTCACTTAATATAATTCTCTCTAGGTCCATCCATGTTGTTGCAAATGGCAGTATTTCATTCTTTTTTATAGCAGAGTAGTATTCCATTGTGTAGATATACCATATTTTCCATATCCACTCATCTGATGGTGGACATTTGGGCTGGTTCCAACTCTTAGCTACTTAAATAGTGCTGCAATGAACATTGGAGAACAGGTATACCTTCGACTTGATGATTTCCATTTCTCTGGCTATATATCCCACAGTGGGGTAGCTGGGTCATATGGTAGATGTATCTGCAGTTGTTTGAGGAAACTCCATATCATTTTCCATAGAGACTGCACCATTTTGCAGTCCCACCATTTTGTGACAATGTATGAGAGTTCCTTTTTCTCTGCAACCTCACCAGAATTTATCATTCACAGTCTTTGGGATATTAGCCATCCTAACTGGGGTGAGATGGTATCTCAGTGTGGTTTTCATTTGCATTTCCCGAATGCTGAGTGATGTTGAGCATTTTTCATGTGTCTGTTGGCCATTCATATATATTCCTTTGAAAAATGCCTATTTAGCTCTTTTGCCCATTTTTTAATTGAGTTACTTGGTTTTTTCTTGTAAAGTTGTTTCAGTTCCTTGTATATTCAGGATATTAATCCTTGTCAGATGTATATTTTGCAAATATTCTCTCCTACTCTGTTGGTTTTCTTTTCACTCTGTTAATTTTTTCTTTTGCTGTGTAGAAGCTTTTTAGTTTGATATAATGCCATTTGTTTATTTTTCCTTTGGTTGCCCATGCTTTGGGGGTCAAATTCAAGAAGTCTGTGTCCAGTCGTACTTCCTGAAGTGTTTCTCTTATGTTTTCTTTAAGAAGTTTTATTGTTTCACAGTGTATATTTAATTCTTTAATCCATTTTGAGTTGATTTTAGTATATGGTAAGAGTTACGGGTCTAGTTTGATTCCCTGCATATGGATATCCAGTTCTCCCAGCACCATTTGCTGAAGAGGCAATCTCGTCCCCAGTGTATAGGCTTGGTGCCTTTGTCAAAGATCAGATGGCTGTAGGTGTGTGGGTTGATTTCTGGATTATCTACTCTATTCCACTGATCAGTGTGTCTGTTTTTATGCCAGTGCCATGCTGTTTGGTTATTATAGCTCTGTAGTACAGTTTAAAGTCAGGTAGTGTTATGCCTCCAGCTTTATTTTTTTTGCTGAGAATTGATTTGGCTAAGCATGGTCTTCTGTTATTCCATATAAATATCTGGATAGATTTTTCCATTTCTGATAAAAATACCATTGGAATTTAGATGGGGATTGCATTGAATTTGTAGATCACTTTGGGTAGTATGGACATTTCCACAATGTTGATTCTTTCAATACAAGAGCATGGGATATCTTTCAATCTTCTTGTGTCCTCTTTAATTTCTCTCAGCAGTGGTTTGTAGTTCTCATTATAGAGATTTTTCACATGCTTGGTTAACTCAATTCCTAAGTATTTTACTTTTTTGATGGCTATTATAAATAGGCTAGCTTTCTTTATTTCCTTTTGTGCATGTTCACTATTGGAGAATAAATATGCTACTGATTTTTGTGTGTTGATTTTGTATCCTACTACTTTGCTGAAATCATTTATCAACTCCAAGAGTTTTTTTGTAGAGGCTTTAGGCTGTTTGATATATAGGATCATGTCATCTGCAAAGAGGAACAGTTTGATTTCAAATTTTAAAATCTGGATGCCCTTTATTACCTTCTCTTCTTGGATTGCTCTGGCTAGTACTTCCAACACCATGCTGAATAGGAGTGGTGAGAGTGGGCATCCTTGTCTAGTTCCTGTTCTTAAAGGTAAAGCTTTCAGCTTTTCCCCATTCAAGATGATATTGGCAGTGGGTTTATCAGATATAGCTTTAATTATGTTGAAACACTTTCCCTCTATACCTAACTTATAGAGAGTCTTTATCATGAATGAAGGTTGAATTTTATCAAATGCTTTTTCAGCAACTATACAGATGATCATATGGTCCTTGTGTTTGATTTTATTGATATGGTGTATCACATTTATTGATTTGTGTATGTTGAACCAACCTTGCACTCCTGGGATGAATCCCACTTGATCATGGTGAATAATTTTGCATATGTTTTGCTGTATTCTGTTAGTTATTATTTTATTGAGGATTTTTGCATCCATATTCATCAAGGATATTGGCTTGGAGTTTTCTTTTTTAGTTGTATCTTTACCTGGTTTTGGTATCAGGGTGATGTTTGCTTCATAGAATGAGTTTGGGAGAATTGCCTCTGTTTCAATCTTTTGGAATAGTTTGTAGAGAATTGGTGTCAGTTCCTCTATTATTTTATTGAGGATTTTTGCATCTATAGTCATCAAGGATATTGGCCTGTAATTTTCTTTTTTAGTTGTATCTTTACCTGGTTTTGGTATCAGGGTGATGTTTGCTTCATAGAATGAGTTTGGGAGAATTGCCTCTGTTTCAATCTTTTGGAATAGTTTGTAGAGAATTGGCATCAATTCCTCTTTGAATGTTTGGTAAAATTCTCCTGTGAATCCATCTGGTCCTGGGCTTTTCTTTGTTGGGAGCCCTCTGATAACAGCTTCAATCTCTTTTATTGTTATTGGTCTGTTCAGATTTTCTGCATCATCTTGGCTCAGTTTTGGTAGCTTGTGTATGTCCACAAATTTATCCATTTCCTCCAGATTTTCAAATTTCTTGGCATATCATTGTTTATAGTAGTCTCAAATGATTCCTTGTATTTCAGATGTATCAGTTGTAATATCACCTTTTTCATTTCTTATTTTTGTCATTTGGATCTTCTGTCTTCTATTTTTAGTTAGCCATGCTAATGGTTTGTCAATTTTATTTATCTTTTCAAATACCAACTTTTTGATTCATTGATCTTTTGTATTGTTTTCTGGGTTTCAATTTCATTAAGTTCTGCTCTCATCTTAATGATTTCTTTTCGTCTGCTAACTTTGGGTTTGGATTGTTCTTGTTTTTCTTGTTCTTTAAGGTAAAGTATTCGGTTGTTCACTTGCCATCTTTCCATCTTCTGAAGTTAGCATTTAATGTGATAAATTTCCCCCTTGTACTGCTTTTCCAGTATCCCACAGGTTTTCATATGAAGCATCATTGCTTTCATTAGTTTCAATAAATTTTTTGATTTCCTGTTTGATTTCTTTGTGAACCCATATGTCATTAAGTAGAATGCTGTTTAATTTCCATGTGTTTATATAGTTTCCAGAATTTTGTTTGTTATTGATTTCTAATTTTAATCCATTGTGGTCTAAAAAAATACATGGGATAATTCCAATTTTTTTGTATTTGTCGAGACTTGATTTTTGACCTAACATGTGATTTATCCCATTTGTGATCTATCCAGGAAAAGGTTCCATGTGCTGATGAGAAGAATGAATATTCTGAGGTTGTTGGACGGAATGTTCTGTAGATATCTGCCAAGTCCAATTGGTCTAGAGTATTTCTTAGATCTTGTGTTTCTCTGCTGATTCTTTGCCTAGATGATCAGTCCAATATTGATAGTGGGGTATTTAGGTCCCCTGCTATTATAGTATTAGTGTCTATTTCCTTCTTTAGGTCTAATAGAGTTTGCTTTATAAATCTGGTTGCTCCAACATTTGGTGTGCATATATTTATGATAGTTATGTCTTCTTAATGGATCAATCATTTTATCATTATGTACTGGCCCTCAGTATCTCTTTTTATGGCTTTTAGTTTAAAGTATATTTTATCAGATATAAGAATAGCTACTCCAGCTCGTTTTTCATTTTGTTTGCATGGTAAATCTTTTCCCATCCTTTCACTCTTAGTCTATGTGAGTCTTTATGGGTGAGATGGGTCTCCTGAAGGCAGCATATAGTTGGGTCCTCCTTTTTAATCCAGTCAGCCAGTCTGTGTCTTTTGATCGGGGAATTTAATCCTTTTACATTAAGAGCTGCTATTGAAAAGTGTTGATTTACTCCTAAGTGTCTTTTGTTACTTTCTTTCTGATTTAGTGTTTGTTTTGTGTATTTGTTGGTTCCTTGGATTGTTGTTAAACTTTTTTTTCCTCTTCATTGTTGCCATTTTTATTTTACTAGTGGCTTTTAATTTTTCTTGAATTTTTATGGCAGTGATAGTTATTTTTCAGGTACCAAACCCAGTACTCCCTTGAGAATTTCCTGTAAGGGTGGTCATGTGGTAGTGAACTCATGCAGTTTTTGTTTGTCTGAGAAATATACTATTTGCCCTTCATTTCAGAAGGATAGCCTTGCAGGGTAGAGTATTCTTGGCTGGCAATCTCTGTCTTTTAGTATTTTGAATATATCATCCCATTCCTTTCTGGCTTTTAGGGTTTGTGATGAAAAGTCTGATGTTAGTCTGATTGGGGCTCCCTTATAGGTGATTTGATGCTTCTCTCTTGCTGCTTTTAAGATTCTCTCTTTGTCTTTGAGTTTTGCCAATTTGACTATAACATGTCTTGGAGAAGACCTTTTTGGGTTGAATACATTTGGGGTTCTATGAGCTTCCTGAATCAATCTGAAGATATGTTTCTTTTCCTATTCCTGGGAAGTTTTCTGCCACTATTTTGTTAAATATGTTTTCAACATAATCTCCTTTTTCCTCCCCTTCTGGAATACCCTTGACTTGGATATTTGAGTGCTTAAGGTTGTCTGATATCTCTCTTAGATTTTTTCTATGTTTTTAATTCTTTTTTTTTTATCTCTGTTAGATTTTCTTAAATGTTTTTAATTCTTTTTTCTTTTTTTTTGTCTGCTGGTGTTATTTCAAACAGCCCATCTTCAAGGTCTGAAGTTCTCTCTTCTGCTTCTGCAAGCCTGCTGGTTAAACTCTCTGTTGTGTTTTTTATTTGGTTGAATGAATTCTTCAGCTCAGCAAGCTCTGCTACCTTCTTTTTCAGGGCATTGATTTCCTTGTACATTTCTTGTTTCAGGTCCTGTATGCTTTTCCTCATTTCATCATGTTGTCTAGCTGAGTTTTCTTGTGTCTCATTTAGTTTCCTTAGAATTATCACTCAAAATTCCTTGTCAGATTTCAAGGGCTTCTTGTTCTATAGGATCTAGATCTTGAGAGTTATTACCCTTTGGTGGTATACTTTCTTGATTTTTTTATATTTCTGGTTTGACACTATTGTCTGGCTAGGATGCTGCTGGGATTGCCAATTTGGTATGGCTGCCTCAGTGTCTGCTCGGTTGCCCACTAGTTCCTCCTGTGTGTGCTTGCCTCAGATCTTGGGCCTCTCAGGGGAGGTGCCTCTCTGATCAGCCCGCACTTGGCAGGGCTTGGGATGGAGTTGGGTGGCGGTGGCAAGGCCTTCCTGCTGGGTCATGCACTGGCACCACAGGCTGCGTGGTCTCCGCAGATCTTCGGCTTCTCCAGCTGAGCGCCTCTCTGATTGGCATGCACTCACCAGGGCTGGGGATGGAGTTGGGCGGCGGCTGTGAGGCCTACCTGCTGGGTCCTCTAATTGTTAGCTTTTAAGAAATGAAAGGTCTGAATAGTTTATAAGTAGATTTAAGCAAAAATAATGGGGTTTTGTTACGATTCTTTATAGATCAGGTAAAAAAAGATTAAGAATGAATTAAAGATTTTATAAGATAGCATATTTTCTTTAGCATTTCCTTTGGTAGGGCAATGGATTTTAATGCAACTTGTATACACACAAACACACATACACATCCCCATGCACACACACACTTACATGTTTATGGGTGGTTAACTATATATTTAACTCTGTATTTATATGTACCTAACTGCTCTAAGCTTTTTTAAAAATTATATTCAGTTAAACATATAATAGATTGTAGACAATATTTTTTAAATGTTGTATTTATTTCTACTTTCCTTCTGTTTACATATATTTTGCTTTTTAATTACTAGCAACATGGTAAAATCTGTAAGGCTTACATCTTCATTTCCTCCAGGACTTCATAATATGACATATTGGTTGATACAAAAAAAAAAAAAAATAGCCTTGGGTCTCTGCAAACAGTATCCATATCCCCTTAAGTAGTCTCTTCTCCAACTAGTTCTACTTCAGTCAGGCTGTGCTCAAAATAAGCATTTTGAGGAATGTTAATAAAGTACCCTCTTTTGAAGAGAATATGACTCAGTTTATCTGAAGCCTGAAAAAGTGAATGGAGTCCTACGAGAAACATTTGAATTCTTCTGTGGCAGTCTCCCGATTAACCTCCTACATATCCATATTTCCCCATTTCATGAAATAACAGCAATACCATACATTCATATAGCAATTTTACCTTACCAAACATTGTCAATCTAAGAGAAAGGCATTATTGCTTTCATGTCTATATGATTAAATTGAATTGTGGGGAGGGTGTTTGACTTATCTGAGGCAAAGTGGGCAACAGTCATTAGCCAAGCAGGTGCTGGAAGCATCTGTAATCATTTGATGTTCAACAGGACAGATTATTCTTGCTGTGGATATGGGAACATCCTTTGGGGGGAATTATGCCTTCCTTTCCATATCCACATTATCTGACATTTTCCTTTTTGTAAAGCCAGTTGAATTAATGCAAAAGAAGTGAAAATCAACTCTAAATTCAAATTATATTTGATATGTTGATAAGTATAAGAATAACATGCAGCCAATTTATAAATAAGCATTGATCAGCTCATTACAGAGAGCCAAGATAGTAGAAAATACCTAGTTCATGCAAACTATTTGAAGATGCAAGAAGTTATTGCATCACAAACTCACAGCTGATACTATGTCATTTAGCTTACTTCCTCCATGTTAGCTTGTCCCACTGTCAAAAATATATCAATATCTTCAGCTTCCAGAAGCATAAGAAATTGTGTAATAATTTGTCAGCAAGAGACAGAAAAGTAAGCAAGTAATCAAAACACTAAATAGAAGTTGCAACTCTAATGTATGTCTCAAATATTTATTATTCAAATTTTAATTACATATCATACCAAATGTTTGCTTCTCACTCAAGTGGTTATGTCTTAAAAATTCAACATATAAGTGCAATAAAATATTACTTCATGTAACTAGATATGCAAATGTTAAGAGTATTAAGCATCCTCAAACAAGACTCTGAAATTGACCTTGGGAATGTTTACCTTGTTCTCCCTATGGTGTCAAGATTTTTTGAGCAGTTTGCATTGATTTTCAACTTAAATGACATTCTATGTGCATATCGAGGCTCTTATTGACAGATCTTGAAACATTTTTGAAAAAGCACAGCCCCTAAAAACAAATGTCAAAGTAATTTTCTAATTAAATAATATGTTAAGACAAGATTAGAATATTTCAGCACCATGCAAAAACACTAATCTGTACCACTGTATCCTGTTCCATATTCATAAAATACTACACCATTTTAAGTGGGAAAATGGTAGTGATGATTGACAGGAAACAAGCGAAAGACAGACAGAAGGTGGAAGAGTTAGAAAACTAGTGGGATCATCAGCCTTACCAGTGGCTTTGAAGATGATGTCCCCTTTATTCTGAAATGTAGTCGATTCCCTGTTCCTTCTTTATTTTTGAGGAGCCTAAGCATCAACTGGTTAGCATTGGCTGTCATGACTGGGTAGATCTGTAAGCAACAACTAAATTATAAGCAGGTGACATAACAGTTAATATTATAATACAGATAAAAGTCCACATAGCAAAACGATGATGCTAGGAAGCAGACCAAGGATATTAGAATGAAGAGAGATAGAGCTGTCATTCCCTAATGACTGATTTTGTCCATGCCACCTGGTAATGTCCGTGTGTGTGATGGCATAGCAGATACTGCTGGTGCCCAGCCCAGCTCACCTTTCCCAGGCTAGTGAAGTCTTGTAGCTCCCCTATCAGCTGTGAATCTTGTCTGCTAATGACTCACAGCTTCATTCTTCTAGGTGAATTCCCTCAGCTGACTAGAGCCACGTAGCTCAGAGATTCCTGTGGAGTTCTACACGTCCCCCAGGGACAGCCCACAGCCAATGGTGACTGATACAGGGAAACAAATTTGTGGTAACTTTCCATCCCAATTCCCTGTGGGATAAGGCTGAAAATAGACTTCTTAGTTGCTTCCCCAACCCCATGCTGCTTCACTTGCTTTCTTACAGGTTTCTCCTGACAGCACTCCCTCAATCAAAAATCTGTCTTAGGTCTGCTTCTAGAGATCTTGTCCTATAACAGTGGCCCATGGCAACCCTTGGTATGTGCTGTAGGGACAAGCTGTTCTTCATAATGACAGAGATATGTTAAGCAAAAGTCTCAATAAAGAGTTTATACAAAATTCTAGTTCCAGAGTAAGTTTTGAAGATCTGTTGTACAGCATGTGACTATATTTATTAATAATACATTGTACACTTGAAAATTCCTATGACAGGAGATCTTACATGCTTTCACCACAAAAGAATGGTAAGTATGTGAGGTGATGAATATCTTAACTAGCTTGATTTAATCAGTCCACAATGTTTAAATATAGTTATATAAACATCATGTTGTACACCATAAATGTATATCATTTTTATTTGTCAATGAAAAAATAAGTTAAAAATGAAGAGTTCACATAAATTCCAAAAGTGCTTGAGCCAGATGCACCTAGAATCTAGAAATGTCTTCACTGTGTATGCTGAAAGGTGCTTGCCTGGCACTCATGTGGCCATTTTCATTTCTAAGTTACACTTCTTGTATTATTGGTGATTTCTACACAAGTGCTACATAAATGCATATTGCATTTACATTTAGGAAAAACATTTCCTAAATAAAACCATTGTGTGTGCAGTGTTAACAATTAGTCTTTCTCACACCTGTCACTTGAGCAGAACTTAGAATAGTATGGCTGTAATTTGTTTTCAGAACAGATTTTTAAATTTCAGTTCTGGTGTAATGTTTAAGAAGTATTGATATTTGCAATATAATAATTAAACTCTTTACTCTGTTGGCTCTACAATTTTTCATTTTAATGAGAAAAATCCCAACAGATGCAGTTATACATATTTATTGACAGTGAAGTGGTCTTATGAGTATTCTCAAAAACTACCCTAAATTACCCAGAACACTACTTTTCTGACAATGATGAGAGATCCACCAGCTGCTAAAGTTCATTCTGTGCAAAGTTCAAGGAAGGAGCCAAGGCAGAATATTGTTTTTCATTCCATCTCAATAATAATAGCACACATTAATCAAGTGTTTACTCTGTGCCAGGCATTCTTCTGGACTCTTTATAGGCATTAGTCCCCTCAGTACTCAAAAACATTCTAGGTTGGTTACTACAAGTTTATAATTATTATGATTTTATATATTGGAGGGAATCCAAAGTATAAAAAGATTAGGCAACTTGTTAAAAGTCACATAGCTTGTAAGTAAGTGATGGAGCTAGAATCCAATACCAGTCAGTCTGATTAGAGAGAATGTACTTGTGACTCTGCTGTCACCTTTTTGCTCCTACTAAAGCTTTATGAGGACAGACCCAATTAGGATGCTTTTTATGTTTTACCTACAATTCCTGGCACATTGTAGTCAATAGCAAAAGGCTAACTAGGACCCCTATTCATAGCAAAGACTCTCTGATTGAAATCAAACTGTTGGCTGACTTAGTCCCCTCCTCAAAATGCCTGCACCGCAACTTCCCTCAAGCAAGATTCATTTTAAAATTTTAGACACTGAAAGTAAGCTTCTAATGGAGAGGATCCAGATTTAGATTTAATTAGGCATGGATATATTCTTGACCCTGCAGCATTTGGAAGGGTTGAGAAATAACAGTCAGAGTTTGCTCCTGTAATTGTGGGCTACACAGAAATAGCCCTGAGAATGGGAGGATAGAATACATTCAATCTTTTACAGATGAGGTTCAGAGAAATTAAATGGTTGTTCTGGATCCTAAAGCTAGTGAATGGCAAAGGAGTCTTTCTCTTCAGAATCCTGATCATGTCAGATTTGCAACAGTTGTTTCATTGGAATAATGCAGTAAATTCAGGTGACAGTATGTTCTGCCTTGTGTCCTTGGGCAAAATGAGATGTAGCCAGGGGAGAAGAGGATATACATTCTATGGTCTTTTCAGTGAACCAAGAGCTTGAGATACTTAATAGTAGCTCATACTGAATCAACATCTCAGTGCTCCACTACCTTTTCTCTACAAGAAATCACTGTACAAAGCTATTCAGTAGTTCTTTTTAGTATCACCCATTCCTCTGACCAGATTTTTCCCCATGGATAGGACTGAAGTAGAGCAGCTTCCAAAGTTTTTAGAAGATAAAAATGACTTATTAATGACAATTCCTGGGAGCAGATTAAGGAGAGAACAGCTGCAGAAGAAAACAGATTTTTGTTTTATCTATTTATTCACTCAATTATTCTTTATTTCTTTTTTAAAACATTCTTATTGAAACATATTGATTGTACATGTTTATGGGGTACAGAGTTATATTTTAATACATGTATACAATGTGTGATGATCTATTCAAAGTAATTAGCATATCCAACATTGCAAAACTTAATAATTTCTTTGTGATGTGCACATTTGATCTCCTCTATTCTAGTAGTTTGGTAATATGCAGTAAATCATTGTTAATTATAGATTCCTGTATTTTTGGCTTCTAGTAACAGGTGCCATAACAGATTTTGGACCATTGTCATCAGGAGGCATGAGTCCTGTAGTGCGATACTGACACCTGGTGGGACAATGAGAACAGAACTAAAATATTTTTAAGTAAGCATGTCTGCTAGCATTCATAAGTTTATTTAGTGTACTTTAGGCTTGGGAACAAAGCAAAGTTTTGTCTTAAATAAAAGTAGACCAGATAAACAGAAATCTTGCAGTACCCAGTGTACTCACTTCCTTATAATTACTGCCTGTATTCATATTCATACATTACAGTTTTCAGTTGTGAGCTAATCTTTGTCTTCTGATCTATATAATTAATGTGTCCCACCAAAGATATGACACAGTGAGTATTAGAGGCAACATATGTAAATATACGGTTTCAGCCAAAAAACTACCTCCATTTTCTGCCTACTGACTTGAAGAGTACTTAATTCTTTCATCTTTCCTTTCAGTGATAGTGGCGCCCCATCGGAGGATAATCCTATTCTTTGCTTTCTCCTTGGTCCATTCTTCTTTTTTCTTTGCTGTACTATCAACCTTTTCTGCTTTCTGGCTTCTCCCTATCCAGATTTAAACATGTGCAACTCTCCCCCATCTTAAGACATTTAAGAATAAAAAATTACTTCATCAAAACAACAGTAGCAGCAAAGAAACCATGAACTGATCATAACATTCAACTCCTAAGACCCATCTCTTCTCCTCTCTCTTCCTGCTCCTCTCCCTCTTATCACCAACCTTCATAAAAGACGACCTACACCTACTTTCTCTATTTGTATATTCACATGGATTTAATAACTCACTTCAGTGTAGATTCTGACCAGTCTGAACAGAAATTGCTTTTTACCCCTGACATTCACCATTGACTTCTTAGTTAGATAACCAATAGACACATTTTAATACTGATCTTGCATAATCACTGGACAATATTTGAAACCTCAGTCATTCCCTCTGATAACCAAAAGAATCTGCTCTGACCAGGTCAGCTAAATTATAATGCCTTGAGGAGATCCGGGGTAAGTCCATAATCACGTCCACCTGTCCTGGAAAATGTTGTCATAAGACCATTTTACTTAGAAGTTGCCATAATGGCAGGAGAAAGCCATAAAATAACCTAGAATACTTTGTATTACCCTTACCCTAGACCCCTGCTTGTCAGATGTAACCTAATAACAATTCCAAATCTATATATTATATACAACTAACAGAAAGCCTGAGGTAGTAATTAGGCAGGTTGTCTTTCTCTCTCTCTCCTTTGACCCTTTCCCGTTCTTGTGATTATGAAACATTAAGCTCTGCTGGTCCTCTTCACAGCATATTTTCCAGGGCTACGTGATTTATGTGTCTCCTTGGTTGCAATGGTCATATTGGCTCAATAAATCTTTGCTATGTGTATTTGGTATCAGTTTCTTTTTACGTCAACACTTCATTCTCCAGATACTCAAGTTTCTCAGAGGGAATACATTACAGATTTTATTCCTGTTTACCTTGACAAGCATTCTCAGTCTTCCTCTCTTGGTTGTGTTTTATTCCTTTGCTCAACCTGTAGCTGGTTTTGTTTTTTTTTGTTTGTTTTTTTTTTGGTGGTGGTGTTATTTCTCAGGATTCTCATAGTATCCACTTTGCTGAGTTCATCACATTTGATGATTCCAATTAGTATCAATATGTGCTAATGACCTCATATTTTCATTTTCTGTCTAGATTTATATTTTATATCATGAAATCTATTTTTTCATTAATTCCAATTATTCAATGACAATGTCACTTGTTTTCTAGATGCCATTTCCCTGATTAATGCACCCCTAATATACTCTCCAATAGCACCATTTAAAAACCATCATCATAGTGACTTTTGTAACCATAGTTTTCTGTTTTTAACATAATTTATTTCCCCTTTTAACAATTACGTTTTATATATTATAACAGTCTCTTGTATGAGTAAAACATTACAGAATCATAGAAGGTAAAATGTGAAAAAAATTTTCTGTCCCCTACTTTCAGAAACAGTCTCAAGACATATACACAGACATTTACACCCAGAGACACACAAACATAACCTGTCTCCTTCTCAGAGGTAAAAGTTTGCAGCACATTTTGTTTTCTTATGTTTATTTTCACTGAATTTTCATAATACATTTCATTATATTTTAACATAATTTGTTTTAACTATTGTGTCTGTTGCTGCTTCTTGAAAAATTTTTAGGTTTCTTTTTTTTTTTTTTTGTCCTTTTTGAGACCGGCCGCACGGCGCTCAACCAGTGAGCGCACCGGCCATCCCTTTATAGGATCTGAACCCGCAGCGGGAGCACTGCTGCACTCCCAGCGTCACACTCTCCCGAGTGCGCCACGGGCTTGGCCCGAAAAATTTTTAGTTTAATTTTAACATGCATTACACATAAGTCAATACTTCACTGCAAAAATTGCACCAGCTGCTGGGCATATCCATGAAGTTTATTGAATCCTGTTAGGTTTGCAGAACCATGAATAGTCAGCAAAGAACACATGAACACGTACTGTTTCCAAAGATACCTAGCTTACATACAGAGATTGTACAGGTAATAGATAAGTAATAAAAAAATATGCCTGTGCCTTATGTTTGAAGAGTAACTGTTATACAGACACATTTTTATATGTACTATTTGATTTTAATAAAATTCTGGGTAAATATATAGGATGTCACTTGTGTAATTTTCAAGAAACAACTGTCAAACCACTTTTTTTCATTTTCCTTTTGAAGAGAATATTTTCGTCTTTGATTATGAAAGTAAATTTTCTGCTAACTTCAATACGGCTTAAAATATTACTGAGTAAATATATTACATAGTTATTAATTTTAGGAGTTTTAATCTATCTGGTACTTTATCAGATTATATTATAGACATATCATTTTTATAGATATGTGAAATATTTAGGCCATATAAAAGGTCCTAAATACAGGCAAGTTCCCAACTTATTTTTTCCCTCCACATTCCTCAAAAACACTGTGTGTTTTAAATAAATAAAAATATCATAAGTAAAGAATGTTCAAATGATAGAACTCAGTGTATTAGCTGGCAATATAGAGTAGGAAATACATGACACTTAGTCTGATTATTATTGTAAACTATATAAAAGGTGCTATATATATTTATATGTATCTAACTGTATATGAATATATATATATGTAAAAGTGCAGTGTGTGTATGCATATGTATGTGTACACACACACACACACACACAAACCAATGTATTAAAAATACTATACTTAGATTTTAAACCCCTGTTCTACCTTGAGCAAATTACATAACTTCTTTGATCCTCAGTGTGGCAGATAGAATTCCAAGATGTGCCTCCCCACAACCCCCTCCATTTCTGGCCCTTAGTGCACATACATCTTCTCCAGGTTGTGCATACAAGCACTAATCTAGGATTGCTGCAAAGGGATTTTTCAGAGGTAATTAAGGTCTTGAGTCAGTTTATCTTAAATTGGGCATATTTTCTGAATGGGCCTGCCCTAACCACATTACTTTTAATAGCAGAGAGCTTTCTCTTGCTGGTAGCAGAAGGGAAAATCAGAGATTCTAACATCAGAATGACATGATATGCCACGGCTGGTTTGAAAATAGATAGCGCTACATGGCAAAAAATGCAGGTCATCTCTAGGAGCTGAGAGAATCTCAGGCAGCAAGAATATGAGGACTTCTGTCATTCAGCCACAAGGAACTGACTTCCATCAACAATAAGAATGAGCTTGGAAACAGATTTTTCCCTAATGCTTCCAGACAAGAACTCAGCCAGTGGATACATTGAGTTTGGCTTTGTGATATTCAAAAAGAGAACCCAGTCACACACTACCAGACTTCTAACACACATACTGTGAATTAATAAATGTGTAGCTTGAAATTGAAAAAAGAAATGATGTGCATCTGTGACTTTTTATGATAATTTTGAAAAAGATACTTGTTGTGGGGATATGAGAACTTCCTGTACTTTCTGCTCAATTTCTCTGTAAACCTAAAACTGCTATAAAAGAAAAGTTTATTACTTAGAAAAAATATATATATAGAAAAAAAGAGAGAAAGAGAAAACAGAGCACTCTACCAGTTTCTATGGGTGCATAATTATATTGTTTCCTTTTTTTTTTTTTAATTCCTTCAGTGGGCCTCCTTGCACATGTTGGAATTACCAAGGATACTTTCTGGAAGTTCTGCCAAACTACATGAATTTTGTATTTTTATTGGTATTGACAAAGTATCTTCTCCAAAGCCTATATATTGCCATTATTAATATTTTTAAGGTATCCTAAGTAACAAATATCATAGACCTGATTTATATTCTCTGATTACTAACAAGGCTGAGGATATTTTCATATATTTAAACATCATGTGTATTTTTAAACTGTAATTGCTTTCCAATTTTCCCAGGAAGATGTTTGTCTTTTTAAATTCTAGGCAATCTTTATATACTATTTATTTATTGACATATTTTGTTATTTATTCACAGATTGTAAACTTAGTACTCACCAAACACTGTTGTTTGTATTTGAGATTTGGTGGTGAACAGTACAAATGAAGTCATTTCTTTCACTCACGCTTGCCAAGTTTACATTGCAGAGGGACAGGAAACACAGTGATTTGATAAAAGTTTGATTGTGCTAACTGCTATGAAGAGAATAAAACTGTATGATATGAAAGATGCTGAGTGGTTAAGAAGTTCTTTCTGAATAACAGACACCTAAGTTAGGAATCAAATCACAAGAAGGTGCCAGCCAGGTAAAATCTGGGGGAAACACTTTGCAGGCAGACAGAACAGTCTAGAAAGAAAAGGGAGGCCAGGACTAAACTCGGAGTATCTAACCCTTTTGAGGCTGAGCCCAAGAAGAAACCCATAATAGGGACTGAAAAGGAAGAGTCAGGAACACTTAAGAAAACTTAGGAACTTAAGAAAGTGACACCGAAGCCATGGTGAGGAAAAGTGACCTTAATTCCTCTAGAGAACTGAAGAAAAAGTGATTTCTGTGGTGGGCTGGAGGGGAGGCTTCATTGCAGTGGGAGGTAGAGTGAGTGGTATGTGGAAAAAGACACAGTAACCACAGACAACACGTGCCGTAAAGGGAAACCGAAAACACAGTGCTACTACCAGGGACTGGGAGTATTACAACGTATTGAAGTGGAACAACCTGTAGGTAGGGAGATGTTGATATTGCAGAAGAGAGAAGGAATAACGACAAGAACTAAGCTTTTGGGCTAACAAGAGGGATAGGGATACGGGGCATAACGGAAGAGCTTGGAGCCTTTGGGAGAGCAGGAATATTGTCTTATTTTAAGAGGAGGAGTACACATGTCAAGAAGATGGTCAGCTGAGTTATAGGTAAATAAAGAAATCTCGATGGACTCTAATTTTCTCAATGAAATTCATCAGCATAAAGGGGTAAAAGTGGGGCAGTACAATGGGGGATGGGTGCATGTTCAAGAAGAAAATGTGCAAAAATGCCATTTTGTATGGAGAAGACTAAAAAACTCAGGAGAATACTCTGACTGATTTAGGGGACCCATTTAAGATTATTACCAAATGCCCTTTCACCTCTCACACTTATATTTTAGTTGAGTACAGATTTTTTCCCTAGTGATGATGAGTCAACCAGCAATCCTTACTGAGCAAATATTCTGTGACAGAACCCATCTATTGATTCTGTGCTTGAGGATTTTATGGGGCCATATCCACCTTGCAGCTGTCTTCCTCCATGCATTTTTTAACCAGGTCAAGTAATATTTATTTATTTATTTTATGTTTGGTTTTTTTATTTCTTTGTTTTGTTTTGTTTTTTATTCTAACACAGTTGATTGTATATATCTGTGGTGTACAGAGTTTAATATCAATACCTGTGTGCAATATGTATTGCTCAAATCAGGATAATTACTGTGTTCAACATGATACAATGTAATCATTTTTTGTGGCCCTCTACCAATTCCTCCCCTATTCCTCCACCCCTCCCCATTTCCCACCTCTGGTGACCTCAGTTCTGTTCTCTCCTTTTGAAAGTTCAACGGGTCATTGTGATTGCTGTATCTTTCTTTCTTTCTTTTTTATTTACTTGTTTATTTTATAGCTCCCACTTATGAGTGAGGACATGTGGTATTTCTCTTTCTGTGCCTGGCTTATTTCACTTAATGTGATTTTCTCTAAGTTCATCCATGTTGCTGTGAATGGCAGAAATTCATTCTTTTTTTATGGCAGAGAAGTATTCCATTGAGTACATATACCACATTTTATTTATCTAGTCATCTGACAATGGACATTTAGGTTGATTCCAACTCTTAGCTATTGTAAATAGAGTTGCAATAAACATGGGGGTGCAGGAATCTCTTCAACATGATAGGTTCCTTTTGTTTGTGTATATATCCAGCAGTGGAATTGCTGGAATGTATGGCAGTTCTATCTGTAGTTGTTTGAGGAAACTCCATACTGTTTTCCATAATGGCTGCACCAATTTACAGTCCTACCAACAGTGTAGAAGGGTTCCCCTTTCTCTACATCTTCAACAGCATTTTTCTCTGTCTTTTTTATAATAGCCAATCTAACTGGGGTGAAATGATATCTCATGTGGTTTCGATTTCCATTTCCCTGATGATAAGTGATGTTGACCATTTTTTTCATGTGTCTGTTGGCTGTTCATATATATTCCTTTGAGAAACACTTATTCAACTCCTTTGTCCATTTTTTTAATCAGGTTATTTGTTTTTTACTGTTAAGTTGTTTGAGTCCCATGTATATTCTGGACATTAATCCTTTGTTGGATGCATAGTTTGCAAATATTTTCTCCCACTCTGTAGGTTGTCTTTTCACTCTGTTAATTATATCTTTTTCCATGCAGAATCTTTTCAGTTTGATATAATACCATTTGTTTATTTTTTCTTTTGTTACCTGTGCTTTGGGGTCATATTCATAAAGACTTTTCCCAGTCCTACTTCCTGAAATGTTTCCCCTATGTTTTCTTTTAGGAGTTTTATAGTTTCAGGCCTTATATTTAAGTCTTTAAACCATTTTTGAGTTGATTTTGGTATATGGTGAGAGGTATGGGTCTAGTTTCATTTTTCTATATATGGATGTCCAGTTTTCCCAGTACCATTTATTGAAGAGGCAGCCTTTTCCCCAATGTATGTTCTTGGTGCTTTTGCCAAAGAACAGTTGGTTTTAAGTTTGTGGGTTGATTTCTGGGTTCTCTAATATGTTCCATTTGTCCATGTGTCTGTTTTTATGCCAGTACCATGCTGTTTTGGTTACTATAGCTGTGTACTATAGTTTGAAGTCAGGGAATGCTATGCCTCTGGTGTTATTTTATTTTATTTTTTTCTCAAGATTGCTTTGGCCATTCATGATCTTTTGTTCTTCATATGAATGTTAGGGCTGGTTTTTTTTTCTATTTCTGTGAAGAACATTATTGGTATTTTGACAGGGACTTCATTAAACATGGAGATCACTTTGGGGAGTATGGATATTTTCACAATGTTGATTCTTTCAATCCAAGAGCACAGAATATCTTTCCATCTTTTTGTGTCCTCTTTAATTTCTTTCAACAGTGATTTATAATTCTTGTTGTAGAGATCTTTCACCTCCTTGGTTAAATTGATTCCTAGTTATTTAACTTTTTGGTGACTATTGTAAGTGGGCTAGCTTTCTTGATTCCTTTTTCTGCTAGTTCATTGTTGCAGTCTAAAAATGTTACTGATTTTTTGTGTTGATTTTGTTTCCTGCAACTTTACTGAAATAGTTTATCAGTTCTAAGAGTATTTTTGTAGAGTCTTTAGGCTCTTATATATAGAGAATTATGTCATCTGCAAACAGGGACAATTTGACTTTGTCTTTTCCAATCTGCATACCCTTTATTCTTTCTCTTGCCTGATTTCTCTGGGTAGTACTTCCAATACTACGTTAAACAGGAGTGGTGAGAATGGGCATCCTTGTCTTGTTCCTGTTCTTAAATAAAAAAGCAAAAGAGACCAGCACAGCATGGATGAGCCCACTAATGCCAGTCACCAGTGAACACGTGCAGCTCCACGTGGCCCCCTCACCCACTGCCTTGGACCCAGGTGGAGGGGGGAGCTCCAGGCCCCACTCTGGCACCCTGAATGGCAATTAAATGACAGGTGAGCCTGCCGGCACCAGCCAGCCAACAGAACCATGTGGCTGCATGCAGCCCCTTTGCCCCACCACCTTGGACCCAGGCAGGGGTGGGGGAGCTCCAGAACCAGCACCAGTGCCCTGAATGGCACCATGCAGGTGAGCCCACTGGCACCAGCCAGCCAGCGGAACCACATGGCTCCATGTGGCCCCTCACTCACCACCTTGGACCCAGGGGGGAGCACCAGCCTATGGATCCAACCCACTGAGTTTGTCCCAGCAGAACTCCACATGATAGGGGCTCATTCTATGACCACAAAGTCTTCAACAGGAGCCAAGTTGGTTTAACACTACCACCACCACACCTACTGTCAAGCAAAGACAGTTCACCCCCCACTGTAGCAACCAACACCACTCCACAGCCAACCTCAGTGTAACAGAAGAAGCAAACCCCCTACAAAATCACCAAGCATCACTAATAAAACACTGGAATACAAACATTCAAGAAGAAATGACACCCCTACAAGGATACAGTAATGCCCCACAGTCATACTCCATGGCACAGGGAATCCTTGAAATGTCTGAAAAGGAATTTCAAGCAATGATCTTAAGAAAACTTGAAGAAATAAAGGAAGATTCAATTAGAGAACACAGTGAGACAAGAAAAAACATCCAGAATACGAGGGAGGAAATCTACAAAGAGATTAATACCATAAAAAAGAGTATAGCAAAACTTCTAGAAATGAAAGACTCACTGAACGAAATAAAAAACATGACTGAGAGGTTGAGCAGCAAGGTAGAGCAAACAGAAGAAAGAATTTCAGAGCTTGAAGATGATCTTTTTGAAATAACTCAGGCAGACAAAAAAAGGAAAAAAGAATTTAAAATAATGAGGAAAACCTAAGAGAGATAGCAGACAATCTCAAGTGCTTTAACATCTGAATTGTGGGTATTTCTGAAAGGCAGGAGAAGGAAAAAGGTATTGAAAACCTACTCAAGGAAATAGTAACAGAAAACTTCCCAGGTGTAGGGCGAGATACAGACCTTCAGATCCAGGAAGCTCAAAGGTCCCCAAATACATTCAACCCAAAAAGATCCTCCCCAAGACATATTATGGTTAAATTCAAAAAGCTCAAAGACAAAGAGAATTCTACAAGCAGCAAGAGAAAACCATCAGGTCACTTATAGGGGAACCCCTATCAAGCTAACAGCAGGCTTCTCAACCAAAACCCTATAGGCCAGAAGAAAGTGGGATGATATATTCAAAATACTAAAAGAAAAAAACTGCCAGACAAGAATTCTTTACCCAGAAAGGCTCTCCTTCAGAAACGAGGGAGAAATAGTATATTTCCCAGACAAACAAAAGTTGTAGGAGTTCCCTACCACATGACCAGCCCTGCAAGAAATTCTCAAGAGGGTCATTCATTTGGAATCTGAATAATGGTGCCCACCATCACAAATGCAGAAGAAATAGCAAAACCCACATTTAAAACAAAAATGCCAGCAAGAAAGAGAAAGAAGCTAAATCATTCCACCTCAAATTCCCAACTCACATTGAAGAAGAGAAATAAAAGGAGAAATAATGATCAAAAGATATTTAAACCGCCTAAATAAGTGGCAATTAAATGACAGGAATTAAACAGCACTTCACAATAACTACTCTAAATGTGAATGGGCTAAACTCCCCATTCAAAAGACACAGACTAACTGGCTTGATTAAAAAGATAGACCCAAGTATAAGCTGTCTTCAAGAGACCAACCTCACCTGTAAAGACACTCATATACTAAAAGTGAAGGGATGGAAAAAGATATACCATGCAAATGGAAACCAGAAATGAGCAGGAGTAGCTGTTCTTATATCAGGCAAAATAGACTTTAAACCAAAAACATTAAAAAGGACAAAGAAGGCCATTATATAATGATAAAGGGAACTCTCCAGCTAGAAGACATAACAATCATAACATGTATGCATCCAATACCAGAGCACCCAGATATATCAAGCAAACACTCTTATACCCAAAGGAGGAGATAGGAACTCATACATTAATAGTGGGTGATCTGAACACCCCTCTCTCAGTATGGGACAGGACTTCCAGGCAACAAGTCAGCAAAGAGACACAGGATTTAATCTCCACCCTAGACCAACTTGACTTGGCAGATATACAGAGAACATTTCACCCAACAGCTAAAGAATACACTTTCTTCTCATCAGCTCACGGTGTATTCTCCAGGATAGACCACATATTAGATCATAAATCTAGTCTCAGCAAATTTTAAAAAATTGAAATCATTACAACAATCTTTTCAGTACACAATGGACTAAAACTGGAGATAAACAATAAGCAAATTGTTGGAAGCTATACAAATACATGGAAAATAAATAATAGGCTCCTGAATGACGTATGGGTCCAAGAAGAAATTAAACAGGAAATAAAAAAATTTCTAGAAGCTAATGAAAATAAAGACACATCATACTAAAACTTGTGGGATACTGCAAAAGCAGTACTAAGAAGCGAATTTATTGCAGTAAATGCTTATATCAAAAAATGGTATGACTCCAAATAAATGACCTAATGCTATGCCTCAAAGAACTTGAAAAATAACAACAACCCAAACTTAAAGTTAGTAGATGGAAAGAAATAATTAAGATCAGAGCAGAACTAAATGCAATAGAGACTCAAAAAAAATAAAAAGATCAACAAAACTAAACATTGGATTTTCGAGAAGATAAACAAAATAGACACACCATTAGCTAGATTAACCAAAAAAAAAAAAAAAAAAAAAAAAGGAGAAAGAAAACCCAAATAACAAAAATCATAAATGAAAAGGGAGACATTACAACTGACAACACAGAAATACAAAAAATCAGTAGAGACTATTATAAATAACTGTATGACAACAACTTTGAAAATCTGGAAGATATGGATAAGTTTCTAGACTCATACAAATAACCAAGACTAAACCAAGAAGAGATAGAAAACCTGAACAGACCAATAACAAGCAAGTAGATTGAAGCAGTAATTAGCAACCTTCCAACAACAAAAAAAAGTCCAGGTCTGGATGTCTTTACAGGTGAATTCTATCAAACTTTTAAAGAGGAGTTAATATCAATTCTCATGAAACTATTCCAAACAATTGAAACAGATGCTACTCACCCAAACTCATTCTATGAGACCAGCCTAACTCTAATACCAAAACCAGATAAAGACAGAACAAAAAAAGATACAGGCCAATATCCTTGATGAACCTAGATGCTAAAATCCTTAACAAAATATTAGCAATTAGATAGAATACAGTAACATATTTAAAAAATTATACACTATGAGCAAGTGGGATTCAACATACAAAAGTCAATAAATGTGATACATTACATCAACAAGCTCAAGGACAAAGACCATATGATTATCTCAATAGATTCTGAAAAAGCATTTAACAAAATTCAACATTCCTTCATGATAAAGACTCTCAACAAATTAGGCATAGAAGGAAAATATCTCAACACAATAAAAGCCATTTATGACAAGGCCACCACCAGTATTACTCTGAATTGGAAAAATTGAAGGCTTTCCCCTTAAGGACAGTAACAAGACAAGGATGTCCACTCTCACCACTTCTATTCAACATAGTACTGGAGTTACTAGCTAGAGCAATCAGGCAAGAGAAAGAAATAAAGGGAACCCAGATTGGAAAAGATGAAGTCAAACTTTCCCTATTTGCAGATGACATGATACTATATATAAAAAAACCTAAAGACTCTATCAAAAAACTCCTAGAGCTGGTTAATAACTTCAGTAACATTGCAGGATACAAAATAAATGCCCCCACATAAGTAGAATTTATATACTCAAATAATGAATGAGCAGAAAGAGAAATAAAGTAAGCCCATTTACAATTGTCACCAAAAAATATACCTAGGGATCAATTTAACCAAGGAGGTAAAAGACCTTTACAATGAGAATTACAAATCACTTCTGAAAAAATTAAAGAAGACACAAAAAGATGGAAAGATATTCAAAGCTCTTGGATTGTGAATTAACATTGTGAAAATATCTATACTACCCAAAGCAATCTACAGATTCAATACAATCCCCATCAAAATACCAATGACATTCTTCACAGAAATGGAAAAAAACAATCTTACCTTTCATATGGAAAAACAGAAGACCCTGAATAGCCAAAGCAATCCTGAGCAAAAAAACAAAGCCAGAGGCATAACTCTGCCTGACTTCAAACTATATTACAAAGCTGTTGTAACCAAACCAGCATGGTACTCTTATAAAAATAGACATTCAGACCAGTGGAGTAGAATAGAGAACCCAGAAATCATGCCTCAGGCTTATAGCCATCTGATATTAGACAAAGGCAACAAAAACCTACCTTGGGGAAAAGATTGCCTCTTCAACAAGTGGTGCTGGGAAAACTGGATATCCATATACAGAAGAATGAAACTGGATATGCATCTCTCACCATACACTAAAATCAACTCAAAGTGGATTAAAGACATAGGTATAAGACTCCAAACTGTAAAATTACTAAGGGAAAATATAGGTGAAACACTTCAGCAGTTAGGTCTGGGCATAGGCTTTATGAACATGAGCCCGCAAGCATAAGCAGCAAAAGAAAAAATAAACAAATGGGACTATATCAAACTAAAAAGTTTCTGCACAGCAAAAGAAACAATCAACAGAGTAAAAAGACAACCTACAGAGTGGGAGAAAATTTTTGCCAACTATGCATCTGACAAGTGACTAATATCCAGAATATACATAGAACTAAAGAAATTATACAGTAAAAAAAGAAATGACCCAATTAAAAAAATGGGCAAAGGAGCTGATTAGACCTTTTCAAAGGGAGACATACAAATGGTCCACAGATACATGAAAAAATGCTCAACATGACTAGTCATCAGGGAAATGAAAATTAAAACCACATTGAGATACCACCTCACTCCAGTTAGATTGGCTATGATCAAAAAGATGGTGACTAACAAATGCTGGTGAGGGTGTGGAGAGAAGGGAACATTAATGCACTGTTGGTGGGAATGTAAATTAGTACAACCACTTTGGTAAACAATTTGGAGGTTTCTCAAACAGCTACACATAGATCTTCCATATGGTCCAGCAATCTCTTTTCTGGGTATATATCCAGAGGAATGGTAATCATCATATCAAAGAGGTACCTGCACTCCCATGTTTATTGCAGCTCTGTTTACAATAGCCAAGATATGGAACCAACCTAAATGTCCATTAATAGATGATTGGGTAAGGAAATTGTGGTATATGTACACTATGGAATACTATTCTGCCATAAAAAGAATGAAATACTCCCATTTGCAACAACATGGATGAACCTGGAGAAACTTATGTTGAGTGAAACAAGCAAAGCCCAGAGGGATAAATACCACATGTGCTCATTCAGATGTGGGAGCTAAGAGAGAAAGAAGGCAGTAAAGAAAGACCATAGTGGTGTCATAATCCAACAGAGGGAGGGAACATTCCTGGGGCTACAAATTGGAGTTGAGGGGATAGGGAAAGGGGAAGGAGATTGGGGGATAATTGGAAGGGGATAAAGGGTACAAAAGTAATTTCTAGGGCTGGCCCGGTGGCGCACTGCTACAGTGCGCCGCTTGGGAGTGCAGCGGCACTCCCACCAAGGGTTTGGATCCCACATACAGACCGGCCGCTCACTGGCTGAGTGAGGTGCGGGCGCAACACCGAGGGTTGCGATCCCATTGCCGGTCCCGGTCCCGGTCCGGTACGGGTGCGACACTGAGGGTTGCGATCCATTGCCGGTCATGAAAAAAGACAAAAAGGGGAAAAAAAAAAAAGTAATTTCTATTAATGGGTATGCCCCCAGTATGAATCTGGCCCCCACATTATGGGCAGGAGGGGGGACAATCAGCTTTGTAACTCATGAATATTTGTAATAAATCTTTAAAAAGATTACTGTTAAAAAGAAAGGAAAGGAAAGAAACAAAGAAAAGCTGATAGCTTTTCCCCATTCGGGATGATATTGGCAGTGGGTTTGTCATATGTGGTTTTAATTTTGTTGAGATACTTTCCTTCTATACCTAATTTGGGGAGAGTCTTTATTAATAAAGAAAAGTTGAACTTTTTCTAATACTTTTTCTGCATCTATTAAGATTATCATATGGTTTTTGTTCTTGATTTAGTTGATGTGGTGTATCACTTGTTGACTTGTGTAAGTTGAAACATCCTTGCATCCCTGGGATGAATCCCACTTGATTGTGGTATATAATTTTTTTGATGTGTTGCTGTATTGTATTTGCTAATATTTTATTGAGGGTTTTTGTGTCTTGTGTTTATCAAATATATTGACCTATAGTTTTCTTTTTTGTTGTAACTATCTCTGGTTTGGGTATCAGGGTGATGGTCTCATGGAATGAGTTTGGGACAATGGCCTCTGTTTCAACTTTTTGTAATAAGTTGAAAAGAATTGGTAATAATTCCTCCTTAAACGTTTGGTAGATTTCAGCATTAAAGCTATGCAGTCCTTTGCTTTTCTTTGTTGGGATACTGCTGATTACTTCTTCAATCTTGTTGCTTCTTATTGGTCTGTTCAGGTTTTCTATTACTTCTTGGTTCAGTCTTGGTAATTTGTTTGTGTCTAGAAATTTACCCATGTTCTCCAGATTTTCAAATTTGTTGGTGTATAGTTGTTTATAATAGTCTCTAATGACTTTTTGTATTTCTGTGGTATTGGTAGTAATGTCCCTTTTTTCATTTCCAATTTTTTTTTATTTGGGTCTTCTGTCTTCTTTTTTTTAGTTTGGCTAATGATTTGTATATTTTGTTTATATTCTAGAAAAACCAACTTTTTGTTTCATTGATCTTTTGTATCATTTTTTGGTGTCTCTATATCATTCAGTTTTGTTTTGGTCTTAATTATTAATTTCTGTCTACTAATTTGGGGATTGGATTGTTCTTGTTTTTCTTTATGGTGTAGCATTAGGTTGTTCATTTGAAATCTTTCTATTCTTTTGATGTAAGTGTTTATTGCAATAAACTTTCCACTTAGTACGACTTTGCAGCATCCTACAGGTTTTGATATGATATATCTTTATTTTCATTAGTTTTGAGAAAATTTTTGATTTCCTGTTTAATTTCTTCATGGACCCATATGTCATTCAGGTGCATGTTGTTTATTTTCCATGTGTTTGTGTAGTTTCCAGTTTTGCTTGTTGTTGATTTCTAGTTTTAACCCACTGTGATCTAAGAAGATATTTGAAGCGATTTCAATTTTTAAAAATTATTTGAGACTTGATATGACCTAACAGGTGGTCTATCCTGGAGAATGTTCTGTGTGCTAATGAGAAGAATGTATAGTCTGCGGATGTTGGACGAAGTGTTCTGTAGATATCTTCCAAGTCCAATTGGTTTAAAGTGTGGTTCAAATCCTGTGTTTCTTTGTTGATTTGTTGCCTAAATGATCTGTCCAATGCTGAGAGAGGGGTATTCAGGTCCCCCACTATTTTAGTATTTTGGTATAAATCTTTCCTTAGGTCTAATAGTGCTTACTTTATATATCTGGGTGCTGCTGTTTTATACATATATACTTATGATTGCTATGGGTTCTTGCCAAATAGATTCGTTTTTCATTATATAGTGGCCTTTTTGTCTCTTAGCTACTCTCACTTGTTTTTGATTTCCATTTGCATGGTATATCTTTTTATCCCTTCTCTCTTAGTGTCTGTGTCAGTACAGGTGAGGTGAGTCTTGTAGACAGCATATAGTTGGTTCTAGCTTTTTAATCCAATCAGCCAGTCTGTGTCTTTTGAGTGGGGAATTTAATGTATTTACATTTAGAGTTGTTACTGAAAGATATTGTTTTACTTCTGGCATTTTATCAATTTTCATTTGGGTATTTTAAATATCTTTTGTTTTTTTCTTTCCTTTTTATTGTTTGTCTTTGGTGTTTGTTGGCTTTTGGAGGTGGTTTTTCTCTTTCTTGTTTGCATTTTTGCTCTACCAGTGGGTTTTGTTCTTTCTTTGTATTCAGTAGTAATTATGTTTTTTGGATTCCAGATACAGGACTTCTTGATGATTTCTTGTAGAGTTGGTCATGTATTGGTGAACTCTCATAGTTTTGGGTTGTCTGGGAAATATACTATTTCTTCTTCATTTCTGAAGGATAGTCTTGCCAGGTACAGTATTCTTGGCTGGCGGTTATTTTCTTTTAGTATTTTGCATATATCATCCTCTATCCTCCTGGCCTGTAGAGGTTCTATTGAGAAATAATGTGGCTAGTCTGATGGTGACTCCCTTGTAGGTAACTTGATGCTTTTCTCTTGCAGTTTTTAGGATTTTCTCTTTGTCTTTGAGTTTTGCCAGTTTGACTATCAGGTGCCTTGGAGGGGAACTTTTTGGATTGAATCTGTGGATCTTTGAGCCTCCTGAATCTGAAAGTCTGTGTCTCTCCCTATACATGAGAAGTTTTCCACTATTATTTTTTGAATATGTTCTCAATGCCTTTTCCTTTCTCTTCACCTTCAGGAATACCAATGATTTGGCCGTTTGTGTGCTTACAGTAGTCTGTTATCTCTCTTAGATTTTCTTACTCTTTTAAATTCTCTTTTTAGGCTGCCTGAGCTATTTCAAAGAGACTATCTTCAAGATCAGAAGTTCATTCTTCTGCTTGCTCTAGCTTACTGCATAATCTCTCAGTTGTGTTTGTGTTTTTTTTATTTTCTTCAACAACTCCTTCAGTTCCATGAGTTCTGCTACATTATTTTTGAAGGTATTAATCTCTTTGTAAGTTTTCTCCTTCATATACTGGATAGTTTTACTCAGTTCATTGTGTCATCTTACTGCATCTCCTTATATCTCATTGAGTTTCCTTAAAAATTTTACTCAGAATTCCTTTTCAGTCATTTCAAGGGTTTCCTGTTCTATGGAGTGTGGCACTTGAAAGTTATTGTATTCCTTTGGTTGACTGATATTTTCTTTTTTGCTTTGTATTTCTAATTTCTCTACATTGATGTCTGGTCATCTGGTACAGCAGTTGCTTCTTCAATTGTCCTCTTTCCCTTGAATCCACTAGGGATTAACCGTCCTGTGTCAATGCAGTCAAGTGGTTGGTGGTCTACCTGCACGGTGGCAGTTGTTGCTGTGGTAGGAGGCCACTATTGTTGTGACAGTGGGCCTGTTTTGATTTTCTGCAAGAGGAACATGCCCTGGGCACCCCTAGTCTTCCTTCTTCCCTGTAAAGTGATCTTCCATGCATTTTAGACTGTGGTTTCTTCTGTCACTCTTTCTTATGTGCTTTTGTTTTTAGTAACTCCTCAAAATTTTTGTCTTGCTGGTAACACTTTTTTTGTTCTTCCATGATTTTATTTATTTATTATTTCATAAATATATGGTATAAAGAAAAGTGCCACATGATAAATGGAAAAATACACCTAAACTGCCCTTTTGATCTTGTCTCTCATTTTCCATTGGAATTATCCATTGTCTTGTCCTTCCTAAGCAATAAAACCTTGAGGATATTAATTAATATCTCTAGTTTACCATTGTAAACACCATGTCCCTTTTACTAACATAAGGCCTTGATTGAACATAGTAAATATGGTGATAATCAAAATGTTAGCTATTGTTAATAATATAAATGTACAAAGGTAAATCACGTTATCACTACTACTAAAATAAACCTAAGTTTTCAAAAATCCTTGTGCAATTTAACTGCATTCAGACATCCAGATAAGTTCATGACACACAGTAGTCACTCACCTTATCCAGCTGTTTTTATTATTATTATTAACAACAACAACAAAAGCATACTTGGCACAGTCTAGGATTTATTTGGTTTTTATCTCTTGATTTCTTGACACATAGAATTATATTCTTTGGAAAGGTCACCCACCCACCAGATAAATTCAGCAATTTTAAGGTCCTCTCTTTGAACAATTGCAGCATGCGACTATCTGATTTGCATCCCTAATGGCAGTGCCCAAGATAGTTTTTAATTAGCTGAGATTGTCACCAAATTTTACCCTATGAAGGGTGCTTAGGAAGAAACCCTTCTATCTAGTAAAAGTAGTGACAACATATTCAAATGATGCAATGGCTATCCAGGGCATTGAACTCCCCAAAATTATGAATATTGGTGTAATTATTTTCCTTACCCTTTGTTTAAAAAGAATTTAGAGTGGGTTGCAACACATCAATACATGAAGAGAACATATGTTATAAACAGTTGAAAGGAAAAGAGCAAACACAAGAATCAGAAATGCTGGTAGACAAAATTGAACTAGGAGTTAAGCTAACACAAAAAGTATTCCAGTAGCATCACATTTACTAGAGGCGGACCACAGATTGGGATCTAAACAAAATAGGAAATATTTCAAATAGCGAAGATATCTCATTCTATCATACAATTTAAAGCATCCATAAATTTATTATAAACCAAAATTACTCACAATAACTAAACGAGAGTCTAAACAACAAAATTTAACTTACAAGAGTCAGAGGCTAGAGGCAAATATGCTTTCTCCCTTTTCTTGGGGTTAGTATGTCATTCATATGTATGTCAGCGTGGCAGCCTCCATCTAAGATTCTCTTCAAAATGCTCCCAGGAAATCTCTGGGATTCTCAAGGCATGTTCACATTTCCATAATTTTTCTGATTGGTGGCTTGTTGTTTTTGAAAGCTGCCTGTCTCCAAACTGTTATTGATATTGAAACTCTGTTACCTTCTCACTGACTCCTCCTCTTGGAGACTCTGTCTTGCAGCCCTGATTTATTAGAGTGTGGGGAGAGTTCTCACAGGCCATAGTTCTCATCTCAAACGTCCATGGCTCATTCCAATAGTTTCCCTATAATGAGTAAACAGCCTAGTCATCCCCTCTCACCCCATCACAAGGAGACCTGAGCCATCTGCCACTCTCCAAAAGGCTCCCTTTCTAAAGGGTAGAATCTTTATGTTACTTTTTATTAATAATTAATGTGCTAGTATGTAAATTTTAAAAATATTCCAATATTTTAGGATGGTTCAGTTACTAACTTATGTACTCATAAAGAATCTTTAGATGAGACTTGAAGAAAACCTATTTGTCTTCTGGACCTACATTTCTTCACATTAATTTGAAAATACATTTATGTTCATTGAGGACAAAGCAACAACACTTTGAATCAAACCTTTAAAACATGAAGCTCTTTAAGTTAAATATTTCTTGGCTCAGTCTCATGCAATATTCAGGCTGGAAAGTGTGTAAGGAATTAGGTAGTCCTTTCCCTCTTTTAACGTGTTTAAAGTGAGGTCCAGAGTGGTTGAGAGACTTGCCCAGTATTACACAGACATTTTTGTTTTCTTTTTAACTTAATTAGAGTCCAGATCTTAAGTTTTAGTCAAGAGCTTCTTCCATGTTTAACTCTACCTCTTCTTTTATCTATAAAATGAAGGAGCCATATTCCATATTTCTAAAATCTCCTCATTCTCTGAAAAAAGTAATTATTCAATGAGAATATTTACTAGTTATACATTATATAGTTATTATTAATATATTATTACTTATTTAGCCAAGAAATAAAAGTGCTAATCTTGTACTTTTCCAAGCGTACTCTTAATTCTGGTAACATTGCTTCAAATAAGAAAACAGGAGTACAATATTTTCATTGTAGGAAGAAAAAAATGATTCAAAGTTAGGAAAAATACACTGTAATTCTAATAGTAGAAAGAATAGTCATCATTTTGATTTTTTTATAAATTAGTAATATGAAGTCAATTTCTATTTTTGCCAGCTATTAATCACAAAGGGGAGGGACAGAATAATTTTGTGCCAATAATATTCCATCACTGTAATTTATTTGAGAAATTATTCATATAAATAGTCTAGAAAATATCTTTTTTTCTAGGCTTATTTTGCATATCTGGACATTGACAGTTCTTTATATGCTTGCTTACTTATCAAATGTACTTCCCTTGTCTGTTTCAACTCAATTCTTACATGTGCAAAGTAAAAGCAACTACGAAATATGAGAAGTACACATTCAATCTCTTACTCATAGAAAGCACTTTCAACTTTAAATTTGAAGCAATTAATATGATTGATAAAGATGTGCACAAGTAAATATGTTAGATCATTTGAATTGCCCTAAAATAGGAAGTTTTAAAATTATATTTCTAATCTGTAGCACCTGGGTGGCAGAACTGTCTTTTTTAAAAAATTAAACATGTTATTTTAAAATAATAATAGTAATTTTTAAATAATAGCTGTGGATTGAATGTTTCTCCCTAAACTCATCAAAGCTTAAATTGTGTCCTCCAAAGTTCAAGGTATTCAAAAGTTGGCCCCCACTGTGACAGTGTTGAGAGAGTGGGAAATCCTACTGTGATGATTGAAAGGTGGGGTCTTGAAGAAGTGATTAGATTGTAGGACCATGCAATAATGAATGGATTAATAATGGTGGTCAGGGGCGTGCTTCTGAGGGCTTTAAAAGGAGAACCCTTGAGAGTCTCTCTCTGCTCTGCCATTTTCTGCCATGTGAGACTCCTGCATTGCTGCAAATCCACTACCAAATAAGACCCTCACCAGATGTGTTTTCTGGACTTTGGACTTCCTAGCCTCTGAAACTGAAAGAAGTAAATTTCAGAAATTGCCAACTTATGAAACTTACTGTAAGCAGTAAATTTCTTATAAGTTACTCAGTTCTGTGTATTTTGTTATAAACAACAGAAACAGACAATATTTTGAAATAATTGCAGATTCACATAAAAATTCTAAGAAATAACACAGAAGGATCTTGTGCATTCTTCATGCAACTCCCCAGTGGTAACATCTTGCAAAGCCACAGTACAATATCACAACCAGGATGATAACATTAATACAGTCCACTGATCTTATTCAATTCCCCAGTTTTACTTGCACTTGCACATGTGCGTGTGTGTGTGAGGTGTGTATTAAGTTTCATGCAGTTTTATCACGTGTGTAAGTTAGTGCTTCCACTGCCACAGTCAGGATATTGGAAACTTGGCTCCCACATTTCCATCACCGCAAGGATCTCTCAGGTTATCTTTTCATAGCCACAACCATCTTCCTTTCCCAATGCCCCCACTGTCTCTAATCCCTGACCACCATTAATCTGTCAGTTTTCTTATTCTGTAATTGTGCTTTTTCAAAATGGTATATAAATGGAAATACACAGCATACCCCTATAACCTTTGAGATCAGCTCTTTTTCACTCAGCACAATTCCCTGGAGATTTATCCAAGTTGTTACGTGTAAAAAATAGTATATTCCTATTCATTTATAAATTATATTCCATGGTATGGCTCTATCATTGTTTGTATAATGATTTTCCTGTTGAGATGTTTCCAGTTTGTGGGTTTCATGAATAAAGATGCTATGAACGTTTGTATACAGGTTTCTACGTGAACATACATTTACATTATTGTGGGATAAATATCCAAGAGTGTAATTGCTAGGTTGCATGGTGGTTGCATATTTAAGTTTATAAGACATTCCCAAACTGTTTTCTACAATGACTGTACCATTTTACATTTTCACCAATTTATCAGTGACCCAGTATGCTCACATTATCACCAGCATCTGTGTCATCACTGCTCTTTTATTTGAATCACTCTAATAAATGTGTATGATATCCAGTTGCGGTTGTAATTTGTATTTCTGTCATGGTTTATCATGTGCTTATTTGCCATTTCTATATCCTCAACAATGAAACTTCTGTTCATGTCTTTTTCCATTTTTATCGGATTGTTTGCTTTTTTACTGTTAAGTTTTAAAAGTTCTTTATATATTCTAAGCTCGTCCTTTCTCAGATATGTGGTTTGAAACTATTTTCTCTCAGTCTCTATGTAGCTTGTTGTTATATCCTTTTAACACGATGAAACATCCTCTCTCACAGAGCAAAGCTTTAAAATTATGTTGAGATTCAGTTTTTCAATTTCTCCTTTTATGAATCATGTTTTTGGTGTCAAGTATAAGAACTCTTTGCCTACCCCTAAATTCCAAATATTATCTCCTATTTTTTTCTAAAACTGTTATAGTTTATGTCTTACATTTAAGTCTATGAACTTTTTTGAGTTTTTTTTTTCTTTTTAAATAACGTGAGTTTTAAGTTGATGTTCATTTTCTTGCCAATGGATGTTTAATTTCTCCAGTGCCATTTGTTGATAAGGTTATCCTTCCTGCACTAAATTGTTTTTGCACCCTTCTCAAAAATATGTAAAACTAAATAAATTCAGTTTATTTGAATCATCTTAAAATAGGACCAAAGTCCTAAATAGTACTTTTAAGTCATATACCTCATCTGTAACCACTAGGTGGCAAGATTGGCTTTTACACGTTTATAAGTTGTTAGCAACAGGTCCCTAAAGTTTTCAATATGTCCTCAGTGAAATTTACTTTATACCCAGAGCCTCTAACTTATTATAGGTATTTAAAGAAGAAATAAACTAACAAAAAGGGCTCTAAATATTTAACTAAGGAGAAGTACAATGTCAGTATATTTTGCAATGTTAGAAATCCCATTTAGTTTTAATGGAGAACTCAGAAAATAAGACAGAAGTTAGGCAATATTTAACATCAAGGTAGTGTGCATGAGAGTCATGATAAGTCAATTTTCTAGAACTGCATACTGTTCAATTCACTGAAAAAGATGGAATAACTTCATGATTTCTAGAAAAAAATTGTAAAGCATTTCTTGCAATTACATATCTATATTTACAAGTTGTAGTCTTTGATTTCCAAAAACTATCCCTTTCAATAAGAGAAGTGTTTATTGACTCTGAGTACAAACAGATGGAAGATGAAGGTTTTCCAAGTAAATAAAGTGGAAAAGAAATCTATTGAGAAGCATTTGTATTTGACACAGCTCCATTAAATGTAACTTTTACTAAAATATTTTACTTCATTTCATTAGTGTTAAATGTTGTTAGCTGTAACTATGTCTGTAAAATGAAGATATGTACTAGATTGTGCTTCCGGTTTGCATTCACCAAAAAGAAGTATGAGACTGTTAATTAGCTGAGGACATTGAGTAGCATAGAGAGAGAAACCTGTTTAGCTCAAAAGGAAAATAAATATGTTTCCTTAATAGTTCTTTACACTGGCTTATATACTTGCTAATAGTCAACTGCCTATTTTTACTTTTTTGTCTTGAAGAAATGACTTATTTATCATGGTAACTTATCTAGTATGGTATTGAGAGAGAGAGAGAGAGAGAGAGAGAGATGTTCTGACACATTTTTCACATGTGCTAGAGAAATGTGAGATATAGTACATATATGTGTAACTATAATTATAGTTTTATAGTTATATATATAATAATTATAGTTTTTAAGTTACCAGATTTTAGTCCAACTGAGGAAGAGTAAGTATTTGTTCAATCACTAAAACTATAGTTAATTTTTTCTCCTCGTTGTTTAAATTTTAGAGAAATCAAATTATTAAGTCAGCAACTGCTATAACACATTCTTTGCTCAGCTTCATGATTCTACCCTTTCATCATTAAGTCTTCAGAAGACCAATTTTAGAAGATCAATGTATGGTTATGTGCTACAATGGAAAACCTTGGCTTAAGACTCAGGTGTAAGACCTAGGTAATTTTAACCATCAATACAGTAAGTTTTATTTTTATTTATTTTTTTTTTTACATTTTCCTATGTGCCAGGCATTATTATAAGCACTTTATATGCATATCTTGCTTTATCTTAATAATAGCCCTATACTGCAGCTAATAGTACTCCCATTTTATACAATAGATAACAAAGTTGATAAGTAGTAGATAGAGTACTTGAACCCAAGTCATTTTGCAGCCTGAAAAAACTCAACTTCATCCTTTAACTACTCTGGGCTAGTTCCATATTTTCATCTGCAAAATAGGAATATGAGTGACTATGAATCCTGACATCTCTCTGGTTCACAAATGTTCCCCTCTGGCATCGTGAGGGGAGATTTTCACCTTTTGCTGAGTCTGCTATTATTCACTGAAACATCCATGTTTACCAAAGCAACACTCACCAGGGGAGTGAGGAAACATTTCACAATTAAAAAAAAAATGATAGGAATGCATATTTGTGTGAAAATAGCAATACCCTCTTAGGATCTTTGATAGTGCTTAATATTCCTATGGATAAAAATGTAGGTTTTTTTTTTTTTTCCTTTTGCTAGGATGAGAATTACTCTAAGTACACATCAGTTAGTAGAAAATAAGAAGAGATGAACTAGCAGGATGAAATGGAAGGGAACATTTCATTAGTAATGATACAGGGAAAAGAAAAATGAGATGCTCTTGGTCATAATGTGGATCCATGCAGAAAGTGTAATACTCAATAAATAAGCAAATAGCTGATCAGAAACATAACCAGAAACCAAGATTCCAAGAAAAATCTTTTATTATCCAAGAAATATGTATTGTTACCTGATCAGTTCTATAATAAAAAGACCTTACTAGCAATTACCTTTATTTGTTATGCTGCTTTACACTTTGCAGAAATTCTTTCATATGCAGTTTCTTTTTAAAGGAATTTATTTATTTTTAATTGGAATGTATTGGTTTTATATATTTATGGGGTACAGAGTTATATTTTAGTACATGTATACGATGTGTAATGATCAAATCAGGGTAGTTAGCAAATTCATCACTGGAAAAAATTACCATTTCTTTGTGATAAGAACATTTGAGCTCCTCTCTTCTAGCCATTGGAGAACATACAATAAATTATTGTTAATTATTGATGCCTAGCACTACTGTGCATCTCTAGAGCTTATTTTTCCTATCTAGCTGTTCTTGTTCATTCTGATTTCAATAAGCAATCGAATTGCTTTCCTCATCTACAAGTTGAAGGTTCCAAGTTCACATACAATTACTAGAATGGATCCCTGATACCCCCCCCCCCAAATCGTGTAGGAGGGAAGAAAAAAACCCACCATTATGTATGTGATGTGTTCATATTTAGAAAGATAATGTAAACATATTGTCAATCAGTAACAAGAAGATAGAATTGTACTGTGAGCTTTCCAACCACTAGATGGAGAACTTGCTTTGCAAAATAGTATGTAAGGATGAGGAAATCAAGCCAACTTAACTTTGCTGTCTGGGCAAAATTTGCTAATTTGTGTCATATATTAGACTTTTCTATTTTAGTGGTCAACGTGGTTCCATTTCAAGCAAGGGCATAATTTGTACAATAACTAAGGTTGAAATTAATACTCAGAAACAAACCATAGTCTTTTTAGAACTAAAATCCATTAAGTCGTCTGCATTAGAGGAAGAAGCTGACCAATGGAGATAAAGCCAATTTGTTATATTGGAATAGCTGAACTGGTGAAAAAATTAATATAGCATCCAGAAATCGAAGGATGGGATTAAACTTCAGTGAGGTCACTTTGTTTTAATTTTAACTCTTAAGAAGAACACAATTCAAACTGTTTCAAATGGTACCTGGGTTAACATTATCAAAAACAAATTTTTTTTGACCTAGCAAATTTGACAAGATGGTTTCAAATTTCTTAATTTCTATCTTTCAAGCAAATTTATCTGGATCTTAAAATCAATGATTTGTATGGATGATACTATACCTATTTTACACATGCTTGCTCACCCTTCAACTCATCAAAATCAGGCAGAATGATGTTAATACAATTACAGCATTATAATGACAGATGTCTTAGAAATTGTATGAAATTATATCAACATATGCCAATAACTTGGTATAGAAAAATTAAAATAACTCTTTCAATATTTGATTCTGGCCCTCTTAGTCAAGTGTTTTTCTTGATGGTCCATATTGGCAATTCATTTACAGAGGAAAAAAGAAGAATCTCTATGAATAGATGGGAGAGTGATTGGGTTTTGATGCCAGGGGAGATGTTGCATGTTTTGGGCAGATTTTCTAGTGTTATTGTCCAAGAATGGAAAAGTAACACTGGCCAAGATAATTCAATGTTCTACAAGCATAACACCATATGTATATGCCAGAGTCAAAGTAGCTTAAGAGTCCCAACTGTATCACATAATTTTGTGTTGATTGCTATGATTATCTCTTTGGTAAATGCCACCAATAGCTTCTACATTAAAACACAATTGGAATGCTTAAGATCACACTTAAAAATAGTCTTAAAAATTAAATTACTTAAAAGTGATACCTTATTATTTTTATTTATAAGGATTTTATATCGTCCCTCAGGAAAATGGGTACTCTGCAGTATTTTCCAGGTATAATAAAATAGGCAAAAGCGCAAGTATATTTGTGTAAATGTTTCCCAACATTTGGCAGTTGCTAGTAAGTTCAGTAATAGAGTGACATTTAGTATAGTCTTCTGTTGCACTAGAGAAAGATTTCATGATTAGCAACTTAATCATAATCACCTGTAAAGTTTTGGATTTTTTAAAAATTTTAATCCAGATACCTCAGATCGAATTCTGAAGATTACAATTTAATGTATCTGAAGGGTTTCTCAGGGTATTCAGGCTTGGAAACCCTACATTAGACCATATACTTCTTCAGAGAAGGGACTGGGCCTCATCTGCCATTGTAGCAATGCAGAGCATTACCCAAAGTAGAAACATAGGGAGTAAGAGCTGAGTGAATGAATGGGGATACCCTCAGCTGTGTTAATTACATAAATACTTGTACTTATTTTTCTTATTGCTGTATCTCCAGTGCATGGCCTATGAACAGAAAAAGCTAATGACTACTTGTTTAATATGTAAGTAAACATTCAGAATACCCCAAAAATGCAAACTCTCCTACCTGAGAATGAAGACATAGACATTTTAATATTAATGATCAATCTTTATTTATTCAAGGAGTCATGTTTGCCCCCTCATAGGAATGGTTTTCAGGAACCTGAGTCCTCTCCCTCTGTATTAGTCCATTTTTATGTTGCTATAACAGAATACCTGAGACTGGGTAATTTATAAAGAAAAGAGGTTTATCTGGCTTATGATTCTGGGACAGCTGCCATCTGGTGTGGGTCTCAGGCTGCTTCTACTCCTGGCAGAAGGCAGCAGGACAGTCAGTGGGTACAAGATCACATGGTGAGAGGAAGCAAGAGAGAGAGGGAGGGAGATGCCAGGCTCTTTCAACAACTAGCTCTCTAGGAAACTAATAGAATGAGAAAACTCACAAGCCCTCCCCGCTCAAGGAGGGTATTAATTAATTCATGAGGAATTACCCCTATGACCCAAACACGTCCTCCTACTGCCACATTAAGGATCAGATTTCAACATGAGCTTTGGGGGGACAAACATATTCAAACTATATCAGCCTCCTAACAGATTTATCCTCATCAAGATTCTCCAAAATGTTGAATGTTCCTTGACTACAGGAATTTGGCAAAAGCAACCCATACCAAAAATTCTATTAGTAATTCAAGAAATATAGTTATAAAATTGGATTTCAACCTTTTAGTTTTTATTCATAAGTACTCTTTTTTTGTTGTTGTTTTGTTTTGTCTAATTTTTAAAAATTTTTTTTAGTGGAACACAGTTGATGGTACACATCTGTGGGGTACAGCATTGAATATTAATACCTGTGTGCAATATGTGATATTCAATCAGGATAATCAATCACTATATTCAACATTATACAATGTAATCAATTCTTGTGGCCCTTTCCTAGTTCCTCTCTTACCCTTCATGTTAAGATGTTCTAAAGTAGAATAATATAATACTTCATTACATTTTCTTATAGGAGAAAAGGATGTGACATGTTAATTTTTGTTATGTATATAGTTTTGTCTGTAATTGCATGAGGTGATTAATGGCTCAACTATAGAGAAGCTGGGATTCAAATGGATCATTTTGTGACTGTCTGAGCCAAGCACTTCATGACTCTAAACATCTTTATTCCACTTATTACGTAATTCTATATTTTGTCATTCAAAATTAAACTCGGAAGTAAAAAATTTTACCTCTCCAATCAAGAAATTAATGTTCATCCCATTTGAAATGATCTCAGTTAACAATGTGCAAGAAATAGTTTGTTTCTTTATCTATTTCGTGCTTTCTAAATGTTTTTTTTTTAACTTAGAAGACGGTAAGAGTCTCAAAAGCCCTCTTTGAAGACATACAGCAAGTTCATAGAGACTGGATATGAACGTTTCTGAGCTATAGGGGACTTAAAAATAAAGGCATCCCATTTATGTCTGCAATATGGCTTTTTAGGAAAGGGGTGGTTAGTGAGGAAGAGATTTCATGTATATCTGCAAGGAGTCTGATGCTGGGAGTGACTGGCAAATATTGTGGCTTAGATTTCACAGGATGGGTAGAAAACCATGAAGCATGATGTTGAAAAGTCAATAAGAAAATGTCAAGGAGAACCAGAACAGCTCTTTGTCACTTTTTAGTGAATATATTAAAGACTTGGTTGAATCATCACTCTAGAGTTGTGGAGAGGTAGGATTCTAACTAGAAATTTCCCAGTCCCCACTACTTCTTTTCATAAAAGTCCCTATCATTTTCTCAAGTTTCATATTCCTTCATGTCTTGCCTCAGACATTATTGTATGGTATGACTGACATACTTATAATTCCCTAAAAGCATGCAAATGTTACAGACCAGTCTGTAAGGTGCTCAAGCTTTTATTCCAAAAGTCCTTCACCCAAACCTTTAAATGACCAGCTCATTCTCCAAAGCTCTGTGCAGATACCACCTCTTCTGGCGTTCCCCTCACTCATGCTGGTTGAGTGCAGTTCCCTTCCATGTGTTGCTTTGGCTTCCTATGCATACTTTGACAGCAGAGGTTCTCAACCTTGCCTGTGCATTGAAGTCATGTAAGGAGCTTTGGCCCCCATTCCCAAAGATTCTGTATTAATCGGGCTGTACTTTTGCCTATGCATTGGGAATTTTAAAAGCTTCCAAGGTGAGAACAATTGTTCCATGGTTTTATCTTATTGTATTAAAACTTTTATCTATGTCTGGACTTTCCCTGTGGTAAAGAATTCAGTCATGTTTATTTGATTTTCCTTGAAGTCCAGCACAGAATTACTGCCAGACAGCATATACATATTCAAAAACAGTTGATGACATAAATTGAATTTATGGGGAAAGCCTAAAAAGAACCAGATTTGAGGAAGTCGTGAGGATTCCTGTAAGAGGTTGAATATGAAAGAGAGAAATAGTGGGTGAGGATTATATGGTAGAAATTGATTGATCTTTGAATTATAACATGGTTTGTATAGGTATTTATATGAAGAAGGCAAGTGAGGGAGAAAGCAATGGAAATTGAAAGCCACCAGGAAGAATATAAGTACCTTAGACAATAGGAGGAAGAAGAAAATCTGAACTCTTAAGCCTTTGAACTCATGAAGGAAGGGGAAGTATAACCCAGTTAAAGAATTCTTCAACCTTGAAAGAGAAAGTTACCATTCACATCACTTACCAAATGCAATGCACCATTTCAGAAAGGAGGTGTTGTCTCCACCATCAACTTTTCCCAGTATGAGCAAATACTACAAAGTGTAAGAATTTACAACAATATTTATAAAACTGAATGCAAACAAACACGAACTGAAAACTTAGGGAATACAATGCCTAAAAATCAATGTGTGTAACATCTTTATTTTATAGAGGATTTTATTCTCCATTACCTCATTATGTTTTACTCTTTCTTCTATACACTGCTTCTGCTTTTTTTTTTTTTTCCTTTTATAAAGAGTTCTGAGATATTTAATTTGCAGAGCACTGGAGAAAAGATTTAAGTGAAAACTGAAGAAGTAAACTGAAATTTAAGAAATGACCTTCCCTTCCCTCAGACATGTACACATGTAACAAATTTATATGCCTTATTGTAAACATTCTGCTACATCTTTCCTCCACCTGCTACAAGGAGTTAGAGAATCTGCTTTTAACAAGAGAGATAAATGCACCAAATGTCACTGAGCCTCAGGGGGATCAGAGACAGTAAAAAAAAAAAGTGGTTTAATGTTCTGATTTCCTTTTTCTAATGCATGTACTGAGTTATATTTTCAACCAATCTCTGAAACCACACAGCTGAGTCTTGCCTCTGCGTTGGCTAAGAAACATTGGCACCAGTGAATCAAACAGATAAATAATCATTCTCTCACCTGTAGGTATGTATGTGAATGGTTTGGAAGGAATGGTAAATAGATGAGGATGAAATTTGATTGTATTGGGCAAGGACTATTTATGCACAATACAACAATGTTATTTATATAGAACTTTTATTATTTCTAAGTTGCTTTTTTTTAAAGAAATATTTGTCTTTGTTACTCTTTTTCATAGCTGACCTTCAACAGAATAGAACAGGGTATTATTGATCACTAATGAGCTTTAAGACACTGTAGTTAATGTGCCTTCATGAGTCTTACAACTTAACTGCCATAGACAAATCTGAAATTTATTTGAAAATGATGCTGATTTATAGCAGTCAAGAATGGCTGAAATACAGTCCAAAAGTAAGAAATTAAAGTCAGAAAGCCAGAAAAACAGATGGAAGGAAAGAAGGAAGGAAGGAAAGAAGAAAGGAAGGAAAGAGACAATCTACAGGAATTAGGATTCAATTTAATTCAAGAGAGAATGGTGAAGGCGAAATTTAAACAAAGCTTTGAAAGATTGTGATAGCATCTTGACAGGTGAAGAAAAATAATGATCCATGGCACAAAGGTGGTTAAGTTTATGGAACGCCAAAACTTCAGTTGCAGGTTATATGTACATGCATTTACGACATCTGTTTGGTGCATGTCCTGAGTGCCTAGTATTGAAAATTTTGTAATTAGTGGGAAGAGGCAGTACCATTGGAGATAAGCTTTATACACTGGGATAGGAATATGCTTTCAGAGACTTAACTCAGGCGTTGTCTCTTCTTGGTTATTGTGTCTAAAATACCTAGGCTAGAATGATGCCACTTCTCTCAATTTTATTCCTATGTGATGAAGTTTTAAAACTATATTTAAAGAAAATATTTCTGATATCTATTTGTCAAGTGGATTTGAGAAGTGGTATGTATAGGAATATCAGTTAGGCGAATACTGTAACAATCCATGAAATATTAATAAGGATAGAATACTTCTTTCTTTATTCATCATTTGAACTTTCTCAAAGAAGGGTATTCTAAATGAAGTAATTATAGCTGAGGACTAAAAGTAGATTTCTTTGATATTATAGTAAATTAAGTGTATTTTGACATATATTTAGTATTGTAATATGTTGAATTATACTCAATTGAGATATACACACACACCTATATCTACATATCCACATATCTATCTATGCATACAAACCTATGTATGTGTGTTTATAGTTCATTAACATATAACGTGTTTTAAGGGCTGGATATAAAAACTATAGGCAGGCATACTTAACAGTAACTTCATAGTAAGTTACCCTCACTAGTGCTTTAACGTTTAAATGTTTGTTTTTTCATAAATAAAATCAGCATACCCTGATTGCTATGGTCTAACTTATTTACCTAAATGTTGCTACCAGCACTCTGTTCAACCACCTTCAGTGCCTTCTCACTTATTTTTCTTTTTTTTTTTTTTTCCTTTTTGTCTTTTTCCGTGACTGGCAACGGATCGCAACCCTCAGTGTCGCGCCCATACTGGACCGGGACCGGCCACGGGATCGCAACCCTCGGAGTTGCCCCCGCCCCTCGCCCAGCCAGTGAGCGGCCGGTCTGCATGTGGGATCCGAACCCTCGGCGGGAGCGCCACCACGCTTCCCAAGTGGCGCACTACAGCAGTGCGCCACCGGGCCGGCCCCTCACTTATTTTTCAATAAAACCATATTCCATTTCCAAAAATTTTAAGTTCTTTTCAACTTTATATCAACCTATATGTCCAGCCTTACACCTACAATTTCTCAGTACAGACCTTCTGGTGAACTCAACATAGAATCATTCACATTCACAGAGCAGGGCTTGCTTTCTTATTTACTTGGTGTCTACGTTCAGATAGTCCTCTCTTCCATTTCTTTCACCATTCTCATCTTGACTTTTGGATTTTATCCATGTGCCCACCCACTTATAAAGTGACTCTTCTGGTGTAATAACTTTCTGATTACCCCAGGTGATCCTTCATAATTCTGTACTCTTTATTACAAAATCCACAAAAAGTGCATTAATTTTTGTAGTTTACTTAACCCAGTGCATATTTGGTACCAAAGAGGTTTTTTTAGGATGATAACTAAAGGTTTGAAAAAGGAAAAATTTGCAGTTTGGCTATCCACAAAAGTATTTTATTATATATGAATATATTTGAGAAATTTCTTCTATGAATAACATTAAAGCTAGAACTACATAGTGCATGTGTGTGTGTCTGTGTGTGTATGTGTGCTTGGTTACAGATATTGAACAAATGTCTTTCAATATTAAACTAAATATTAGTTCAATATTAGAACTAAATTCCTAGAAAAGAGCAACATTATCGGAAGATAAATATCTCGGGATTGTCTACTCTGCCATTCAAAAAATATGCTCAATTATTGTTAGCACTTTTCTTACTATCCAGAAACAATTGAAGTCATATTTGTTACAAGGAGTCATGTACTCTGCTTCAGCCATCATAATTTTCATATCCTGGAAAATCCAAGGGTTCTGCTGGGCTGTTGGATTATGCCTTACCTACCTCACATGGAAGTTCTGGTTGTACCGAACGCTGAAGTCACTAAAGGCAGTGAACGCTCCATCGCTAAAGTTCAAAAAGATTTCTTTCTTTTCTCAGTAGTTCTATGAAAGTAGCTTTTTGACTAAAATGTAGAAGTATTAGGGAGACACTGCAAAAGTGAGAGATTCTTGGCCACTTAATAATTAGTCTAATTTTGGTGATAAACAAGAGGAATGTGGGAAATCACTGAAAAGATGGTGCTCCATTGAACAAGTGGCATTCTTATTTCTCTCCATGTATAAGAAACCTCTGATTATAAAGTAAATCTAGAAATTTTATTTCCTTCTCAGCACCACCTTTTTCCAAAGATAAGTTATAATTATTATTCTTTCATAAAACAAATATTAATTGAATATCTACTGTGAACTCATCATTGTGTTTGACACTAGAGAGATTAAAATCATAAAGTAAAACACTGTTTGTATAATCCTTGATTTTTCAATCACACTTTTCAGGGTTATGTATGTATTTTATATTATCCCTTGTGACTGATGAATTATTGACTACTTGTGGATAGCAATATTCTCTTAGTCACATTTTCCGGCTCTCAATACCATTTCTGATGACTGATACATGAAAATCCTTTGATGTGTGTTTGTTGTTTTGAATTGAATTAGGTGGATTCAGTGTCTGCTTCAAAAGGTGATGAAAATGTTCACAGTAAAGAAACGCACTGATAGCTATTGAAATATGTATCTATTACTCTGCATTAGTTTTCCACATCTTTGTTAGTGCATCTGTAGATAGCAAAGCCTCATAAATATGGCAGAATTTAATTTAAATTTTTATCTTCACATTATAACTGAAACTCTGTGTAAATCGTCTCTTTTGGTACTGAATTGTGTGTATATTTCTTCTTATGGATATCAGCCCCTAATATCTGGCCAAACTTTTAATCTGGTTTATTGGTTTACTTTATTCTATGTGTGCATTTTTATAAAGTAATCACAACTAAGACACATTTCCTGGTTGACCACTTCAGAGATGCTTGGGGCAGCATGTATACTAAGTAAAAGTGTTTCTTAGAATTATAAAATTATATTTCAAATTAGTTTCCAGCTGTTTTATTGTTTCCTTGTTCATAGCCACATAAGGGAAAGTGAATAATACTGAACCAATTATGAAACATGTGTCACTCCACCCATGATGAAAAATGGGCTAGACAAAGAATGTCATCAACTTCACTAAGTACAGACATTCCATCAACCTTAGGAACTGAGTAAGTATTTCTATGCAGCCAGACTTGCTTAATGGCTGTCAGGTGTGCACTGAAAATTTGGTACTCCCTTAGGGGGTTGGTAATAATCCATCAAGTTTTAAGCTGGCGTACCTTTCAACATGCATAGATCATTTGGCCACATCTTCAGCTTGGTACACTGTCAGCTGGGTATTCAATAGATTACAATGATTAAGCAAGGCTTTATTTCTTGACAAGAGGCCATAGAGGAACTCGTAGGGTTTTTCACACTCATCAGGAACAAAATGATATTATACTCTTATGGAGAGAAGCCTATAGATATTTAAAATAACTATGTCATCAAAAACTTCCATCCCCAGAATGAAAGAGTAAAAGATGTCTTTGGAAATAACTGTCTGTGATATCTAAACTTTAAGCTACATTTTAATATATATATGTATGTCTCTCTGGAAGCCAGAATATTCCATTTTTCCAATTGTTGTTGGGGGAAGGGCAAATGGAGGATTTAAATTAAGATAAGTACCTGCCAACCCCCCCCCCCAAAAAAAACAAAAAAAAAATAGAGAGAGAGAAAGAAAATTAAGATTAGTGGCAATAGGAAAGGGATTTGATATTCTGGAGCACATATAGTTGTATTTATTTAATAAAGATAGAGAAATAAAGCAACAATTTTGTAGAAAAATTTATTCTCATGTGCATGTATAAAATAAATATTTGTTGGAAGGTTTATGACAAAATTTGAATTCTGCATTGGTTTTATCTCATCAGTCTGTTCTATGATTTTTTGTTTCACAACTTAGGTATGATATAAAAATGTAAACCTAAATAGGAGAAATTATCACAATGACAAACTTTTGAAAACTTATACTTTATTACTAAATCAGGAATATAAGTAATAGCAATCACTTGAGTACATACTGCTATGTGTCAGGCTCTATAATAGGTGCCATTATGTTTTATATTCTTAATTACCATAACACCTTATGAAATAGGTACTGTTTTATCACTAGATTTTACAGATAAAAAAACTGAGGTTCAGAGACTATATGTAATTTGCCCAAGTACAGCTAACTGGGTAAATATGGGATTTGAACCCAGGTCATTTAAGTTCAGAGGCAGTGCTTCATCCTCAAAACACAGATTCTCTCTTGTTATTAATTTTCAAGATAATTCCACTCTTCTATTCATGTGGAGACACAAGGATTGATGACTTTAAAAGCTCTCAAATATATATAAATTATCTGTCTATTCCCTTTCTTGAAATAGGTTTAATATCTACACTAAATTTGTGAAATTTGGCAGCTGTTATTAAAGTATTTTATTTTTTATTTCAGTCATTCATTTAAAAAAATAGGGTTTTTTTTTTGTTGTTGTTGTTGTTTTTGACCGATAAGGGGATTGCAACCCTCGGCATGGTGTGGTCTGCACCACGCTCAGCCAGTGAGCACACCGGCTATCCCTATATAAGATCCGAACCCACGGCCTCAGCGCTACCAGCGCCGCACTCTCCCGAGTGAGCCATGGTGCCGGCCCCCCACCCCCAAAATAGCTATTGAATGAAAGATAATTTAGTAGGTCCTGGAGAAACACTGCTGAAATTAGCATAGCCCAACCTTCATGGAATCTCATGGGGAAGGCAGTTATAAGCACAAATTTAGATGAGTATTATACAGCAAAAAGTCTTTGAGAGAGTATAAGACTTGACCAAATTTAAATTAAAGGCTCTGTGGGAAAGGCCTCCCTTTCTTTAAAATTGAAATAATTCTATCCATTCATATCAGGAATCTAAAACCCATCTAATATTATAAGGGTTTTATCTCAGGTTACACACATTGCAGGAGAAATTAGGCACACTGCCTAGTATTGTTTTTACATTGTTTAAATGGTTACATTTTAAATAGTTATATATTCGTAACTGTTTATCTTTGATATCCTCCCTTGTCTCCCAAAGCCTAAAATATGTTCCCTCCCAATGCCTTAAATATTTGCTGTATGGTCTTTTAAGAACAAATTTGGTGACTGTCTTAGAGTATTCCATAATTGAGAATTAGAATTCAGCAAACCTTTACAAAGTTGGACACAATGGCTCTAAAGTCCCTTTTACCTTTCAGCTTATGATTCTTTCATTCAACTTAAATCATATTGAAAGTCTTATTAATGAAAGTATTAACAGGTCAAGTAAATAATAATTGTGCTCCAAAGCAGTGGTTCTTGCATTTTGTGCATCTTGAATCTTTTCAGAAATCTGGACTTTCTCTGCAGATAAATGCATGTGTATGAGCAAAAGCATCGAAATTCTCATAGATTTCCAGGAGGATCTGGCCTCCCTGCTTTCTATCTATAGACTATGTAGACATTCAAGGATCACAGATTTATAACTTCTATTGTTTCTCTTGCCATAAGTTTAGTTGTTTATCCAGATTAACAATGAACACACAATCCGTAGAGACAGAATTTTTCTATTTGCATTATCTGTCTGCTTTCCTTTTAGTAGAGGAAATGAGCTGACCTCAGATAAAAAAAAGCTGGTAGACATTACTGTTTTTCCCCCCTAAGTTAGATTCTGAAGTTGACTTTAGTTGCTCTTCTTCCTTCAATGGCTAGAAGATCTTTTAAAAAGTAAATTAAAAATATGAGGTGTATAGGAAGCGACATTATGATTCTCCAATTGGATTACCATCCCTCATCTTTCATTTGGATATTAAGGAAGCAAATTCATGTCTAAGTAAAACTCTTCATAAAGCTTTTAGGACTTTATTTAATGCACTCCAACCTCATAGGTTTGGCTTCATTTTCTGAAGCTGAAAATAGCTAACAAATGGCTTTGCAGTACTGCTTGAGTTCTATTATATTTCTGTTCTGCTAGTTGGCTTGTATGATGTAGGGAGATGATATCATATCTATTAAATCTTTCTCTCATTAAGAAACTTATTTTAAGGTTTTTTTATTCAGAGATACTTTTGTCTCATCTTATTCACAACTGGAATATTGCAGGATAAAAATACAAATTAAAATCCCTTCAAAAATGGAAGTAGTAAAAAGACAAAATATCTGGGATAAACATACACACATATTTGAACACAGGAATATGTCTAGGCGTATCTGCACACACCCTGGTAGATATATATGTATATCTCCCAATATCAGAATTAGTTTTAACATCTTAGAGAGCTATGGGAATCCTAGAGGAATCTTCTAAAACAAATTTTACAATGAATCTTCCCTGTCCTCTGGGAGAACACAGAAAGATGGATTTTTAGATAGACTAAGTTTTCTTATAAGAAAAGATTCTTAAAAGATATAAGGTATAAGAGGAAGTCTTTATTTTGCAATACCTTAAATGGGGAAAAAATTGGAGAAAATGAGTATTTCTGTGAGCTAATGAACATTGAACCTGGCTTCAGGACAGCACAGAAAGTGTAGAGAAGGCACAAGACTGTGCTTCTGTGGGGTGGTCACCACTCTTTGTCCTCATGCCACTTCGTATTAGGATAAAGCCTTTGAAATTCAACACACATTCATTTGAGTGAACTGCAGGTGAAGTTAGTATGAAAGGTTTGTGGTTTGTGGGAGTTGTAAAGGTGCCTTTGCCCTCAAGGAGCTTACATTGCAAAAGGTGGAAGAGAGGTTGTTTATAAATAATTCTAACAGGATGCGTGATACTATTTCTGAAATTAAAAGCAGAAATCTCCCTGAAACTGTAGTAGCAGATGTGTCCCAGGATGAAAGAACTCTTCTAAGAATTTTTATTCCACTTTGATCATTTACTCCTCCTGCGACTCTTTAAGGCCCACATGGTTTGGCCTACTTATTGAGGTTTGCATTTTTTAAACTCCATTTTATAGTAAAGTCAGTTTTTAAGCATTTTAATTTTTCAGTGCATAATGCCAATTCAAAAATCCCTGAACTAAAATTTAGCTTTTTACTTTTTAGGTTTTTACTCAGAGAATCCTTGAGTGTTATGCAAAGTAACTTAATTTCTGTTCTCCCACTCTACAATAGATACAATGAAAGATAACTCTAATTTATCTGATGGCAGACTGTGAAGGTTAATTCTAGGCATCAACTTGATTAGATTAAGGAATGCCTAGAAACCTGGTAAAGCTATCTGTTTGGGTGTGTCCGTGAGGGTGTTTCCAGAAGAGATAGCATGGGGGGCTGAGTGGACTGGGTGAAGAAAGATCTGCCCTCAACACGGGCGGGAACCATCCAGACTGATGGGGGCCTGGAAAGAAGAAAAATGTAGGAAAATGTGAATTGCTCTCTGTGTCCACGGGAACTAAGATACACTCTGCTCTCTTGTCCTTGGACATCAGAACTTGAGACTCTAAAGCTTTTCAGTTCCACTTACACCAATGGCACCATTGGCTTTCCTGGTCAGACTTGGACTGAGCAACACTACCAGCATCCTGTTTAAAGATGGCCTATCATGGGACTCCTCAACTTTCACAATCACGTGAGCCAATTCCCTTAATAAGTACCCTCTCAAATATTTATACACATATCCCATTGGTTCTGTCTCTTTGGAGAGCCCTGACTAATATGAAGGTTCAGAGCTAACTGTCCAATAGTATCCTGAAAAGATGAGAGAAAACACAGCAATGGACAAGACTATATTTCAGAGAAAAAACAGAAAGGAGATGGGAGAAAAAATTATATTACCAAAAAAGAATAGATTGTCATAGGAATCACTTTCAGTCTGTAAGAATAGGTTAAATAATTTTTATTATCCTAAATATTAAAAGTTGGGAAAATATATTATATATTATTGAAAGATATCTGTCAAAATTTAATTAAAAATACTTTTGGAACCAGAAAAGGAAAATTTTAGTTATCTGGAAAATTAATTTATTTGGAACACTTTATAATCCATATGTGTCACATAAGTGTGGTGTCAGTACACTAAAAAAACCTATAGTAGGAAGAGGACTAAAGAAAGATCACACTTTGATATGTTATTTAATGTGATCCAGTCAATAACTCAAGTTAGATTTCTTGATGTAGATGCCCTTGAAGCTTTCTTTTAGTTTACAAGAAATGCTAGTATTTTATAATTCAGGTCCTTTCCAGTACTAATTTCAAAACAAACACATAAAATCAAATAAAACAAACAGAAGAAAGCTACTAAGTTTGTGTCTCTTAACTTCAGTGCCTTTGATATAAACAGTATGTAGTTATTTTCCTAACCTATATCTTATTGCCAGGGTAAAGAACTGCTTATACGTTTGAGAAACTCATGTTGGAAAGTAAAGTGGCCTTTTTGAGCATCAAAGAGCATTGAAGAGACACATTCTAGTTTATAGCTTCATTTGTATCTGGGAAGTTGACTTCAGGCTGAAATAAGCTCAGTTTCTTCTGACTATCATTTAAATACAGTTATTATTTTTATAACTGACAACTGTGATTGATATTTATATAGAACATTTACAATATTTTATAATGTTATAGGAATTAAATAATATGTATAAAATAAATTTATATGCAAATAAGCTCTAGTCACCTTTTATTCTTCAGGATGGCTACACCTTTGGATGCCACTTAAATTTAGTAAAAATATTAATAAATAAAATCTACATATTATTTTAACAAGTATTTTTTACAGCCATTTATATCTCTTGAAGCAGAGCCTGTTTCCCTGATTTATGCATTTATGCTCTTGGTATGCTGTGTGTGCTATCCTATTGTGTATACTAGAACACATAATAAACCCTGTGTAGGCATGATACATGCCTCTTAAAATACAATATTATTAGAATATATCCTTTGTGCATATGTGTTTTTGATAGTGGTGTGTTTGAGTAATATCAATGGTAAATAACTTAAATATTAGTTTTATATAAAAACTAGCATATGTTTAAAACTACTCTACCCTCCTCAAATATTTATCCCCCCTGTACTAAACCCCCCCCCCCATCTTCTCTCTCATTTTCGGAGATATAATCTGTACAAGAAAACAATTTGGCAGCTTCTTATAAACATACACTTACCATATAAACTAGCAGTCCCACTTCTGGATATGTACCGTAGAGGAATGAAAACAGGTTCACTCACAGAAAATTTCGTGAATGTTCATTGTATCTTTATCTGTAATTGCCAAAACCTGGAAACAGTGTATATGTTCTTCAGTGGGTGAATGAGTAAACAAACTGGTTTATCTATATAGTGGAGTACCATTCAGCAATAAAAAGGAACAAACTATTGATAAACGTGACAAATTAGATAGATTTCGAGGGCATTGTGCTGAGTGAAAATAGAAAAAGTGATCTCAAAAGGTTACATATTATATGAATCCATTTATACAACTGTCTTGATAAAACAAAACTGTAATAATGAAGACAATATCAGTGATTTCCAGGATTTAGGATGAAGGTAGGAGGCTGTCTCTATAGATGGGAGCATGAGGGAGTTTCTTTGGGGTGATGGCTCCATTTTGTATCCTAGTATGTGGTGGCATTTACATAAATCTATACATATGATAAAATTTGAATGAACTATTCAACAATCGGATAAAATCTAAATAAGATCCACAGCTTTATTAATATCATACCAGTGTGAATGTCCTGGTTATAATCATTGTACTCTGGTTATATAAGATATTATTTTTTTGCAATTACTACGTGATTCTACAATTATTTCAAAATAAAAATTAGAAAGAACAGAGCCTCTCCCATAACACAATGTCTCACTGCTAAGCATAGTACTAGACTTCTGACTCCTGCAGCCATTACTGGTTTCTTTCTACCCTGCTGCAGTAGAGGTGTACTCCTCCTTTAATTAAGACCAAGATCTTCCATCCTATCTCTTTATAACTTGTCAGCATCTTATCTTATCTACTATTGTTTATACATTTTGCTGTCAGCTGGATTCTCCCTATGAGTTTGTAAACTTGATCAGAATATATATTATTTTAAAAAAAAAAGAAGAAATATTTTCTTCATTTCACCTACCATGTCCTTCCACCTGCATGTTATTATTTTTCTCCTCATTTTCAAAGCCAAACTTCCCTAAAATATGTATATATGAATATAAGTACAGAAGTCACCTTTTTACCTACCACTTTTACTTTGACTTGCACCAGTGCTTATAGGAGGAGTTTCAATGATCATGAATGAAGGGACCTGTGAAGAGAAATCATCAATAACATTTTAAAAGTTATGGATTAGCTACTAGCTAATAACCCACTAAATCCAATAAACTCCCTCACACTGCTTACCATAGGTGTCCTTTTAGACTTTTTGTGATTATTTGATTCACATCTATTTTCTCACTAGATTAGGACCAGAGATTAACTTTTTTTTTTATTATTAGTGTACTCTTGAACAGAGTAGATGTTCAATTGTCTAAGCCTAAAATTAACATCTATACAGAATCATTAAAAAATATATCTGACTTCCAGTAAAGATGACAGAATAGATGGTCCCCAGTGTCACTCTCTCTCTCAAATCAACCAATTTACAACTACAAAGCAACGACAGCCAAGCTGGGGCCACTAGAGCTCAGGGAAAGAGGACAAGAGAACTACGGAGTGCATGAAGGTGGGAGAAGCTGCAATGAGAGAAAAAAAGAGCCCTCTGACCATTTCAAGCCCTGGCTGCTTCCAGGCTGGAGCTGCTGAGCGCATGGAGCAGGAGCTGGCAAAAGTCACAGCTGTGCCCTTCAGATGAAGTTGCTTGGAGGTGGCAGAAGAGAAGAGGGCCTTGGTGGCCCCAGGCCAGAAAGACCACTAATAGGTTTCCCGTGGACCCACATAGGAGCGAGGAGTCAGAACAGCTGAATAAAAAGAGCCACTCAGAGGCTGGTGAGTCTGAGTGGCTCTTGAGAGTGTTTGGAGCCCCAAAACTGCCATCCCATGGGAGTGTTTGGAGCATGGGTGGTGGGGGATATGGGCCCATCAGGGGACCATGGGCATAGCAAGGACAGCTGACCTGCCCCTCAATCAGTGCAGGACCACTCAGAGGACACTAGTCAGGAATATAGAATTGCATGGGGTGCAATTTGATGGAAAAACTCAGGCCCAGACCAGAGTTTCTACATAAGCCAGGTGCACCAGATTTCACTAGATCCAGAGGTACCTATAAAGTCAACCATTAAAACCTGAGCTGCACAAAAAGCCTTCCCTAGGGCATTAGCAGCACAGCAGCAATTTAGCTCAACCACAGAGTTCAAGTACTGGTTCCCACAAGAAGTTCTCCCATTTTAGAAGTAAGCAAAGGACAACAAATTAGTTCCAGTGCAGAGTTTAAGTGGTGGGAACAGCAAATAATCCAACATAGAACTGAAACAAAAAACAAAGCACCTACAACCAGAGACAAAGTTTGATACTAACTAGTAAAGGTCTCATTTCACCAAAGAAAACCTGCAACACCTAGAAGGACTGGAAGTCCCCTGGGCTACCAAGCCAGAAAAGAGGGAGGGCTGGGAGCCTCAGCCATGCCCCCCAACACCTGCAACCAGTCCAAAGGGTGGGGGACAAGGGCCTCAGCCACACACTCGCCCACACCCACAACCATCCCAGTGATGACCACCTAGCTGCTGCAAGAAGTGCCCTGGGCTCTCCCAAGCTGGGGTGGTGGTGGGCCTCAGCCACATACTCTCCCACACCCACAACCATCCCAGTGATGACCACCTAGCTGCTGCAGGAAGTGCCCTGGGCTCTCCCAAGCTGAGGTGGTGGTGGGCCTCAGGCCTTGACCATGCCCCCTCTCAACATGAGCAGCAAGCCCAGCAATGATCACCAAGCCACAGCAAGAAGGGCCCCAGGTTACCAAGCTGGGGTTGTGGGGGCGAGGGCTTTTGCCACAGCCCCTTGACATCTACATCCAGCCCAGCAATGACCAAACCACGACTGGAAACTCCCTGGTATCCCCTAGGGGACCGAGGGGGATGCCACAGGCCTCAATCTCACCCCTCCCCCTTCCTCCCTTTTCCATTCCATTTCTTTCCCCTTTCCCCTCTCCCCCCCCTCAACTGCTCTGCAACAACATCCTAAAATGTAAAACAATAATATTAATAAAATTACATTTTCTTGAAAAAAAAATAACATAATCCTCTAGCTCAGAAGACCTTGTTACTCCAGTGACATATATACCAGCATTTATTTGAAATAGCCACTTGGAAATCTCAAGTGCATCTCAAGATTATCAGTTTCAAAACTGAACTCAAGTTCTTTTCCCTCAAACTTATTTATACCTAGTGTTTTCAGTTTTAAGGAATTATATCTCCATGCATCTAGTTATACAAGCATGAAATATAGATGTAATTCCCACATTTAAGAATTATAACATCCCAAACATACTCAAGTCTTGCAGATTTCATATCCTAAATATTTGAATGCAGCTTCCCTTTCTCTTTCTGAAATGCTATATACTATCCCACCTATTATCTCTTTCCAATAGCAAGTCCTAATTGGTCTTTACACCTCTACATATTAGTGTATATAAATGTATTAATACATATTATAGTACATGTTAATTAATATAATATAGTACGTAATATATTATGATGTTATGTGATAATGATATATAACTATATTATTTATATATTATGTATATTAAGATAAATATTTTATTGATGATATTTTTAATGTTATGTGATATATTGATATGTCAATAAATAAATTAATACGTAGAAGTGAAAGGACAAATTATTATCTATATTCCATATAAAAATATTCATATATGGATGCCTACCCAAATCAATCCTGAGTTCACTCAGACTCAACACATCCCACAAAAATGGCTGAGTGACTATCCATGTAAGGCACTGTCTACGGTATCTGAGATACCCAAAATGCCCATGTAAGGCTCCTGCCTTTGAGGCTTTCAGTCCTAAACAATGTTTCAGGTTGTCTGGCTGACCTTGTAGGGAATCTGTAGCCAGTTTACTTGCTACTTTCCTTTATCTCCGAAATCTTGACATTCTTTTTTACAGGCTGAATTGTGTCCCCCAACCCCCCACTCATATTGAAATCCTAATGCCCAGTACCTCAGAATGTGACTGTTATTTGCAGATAGGGACATTAGAGAGGTAATTAAGTTAAAATGAGGTCACAAAGGTGGACCCTAATCCAGTATGACTGTTGACCTTATTAGAAGAGGAGATTAAGACACAGACAGGTACACACAGAGGGAAAACCATGTGAAAACACAGCAAGAAGACAGCTGCCTACAAGTCAAGGAGAAAGGCCTTACCAACCTTGCTGACATCTTGACCTTGAACTTCTAGCCTCCAGATCTGTGAGGAAATTAATTTCTATTGTTTATGCCACCTGGTCTGTGGTACTTTGTTATGGCAGCCCTAGCAAATGAATATATTCTTCTCTATTTCCCCTAAGCATTCTCAGTTCGTAAATGACGGAGTCTGGATTAGACCCCAGCATTTTGATTCTCAAGCTTATGAGTGTTTACAAAATTGCCGGAATATTCCACAAACTAAACGTTGTGCAATGCAGAATTAACTTTAATTGGCTTTCTTCATAAAAAATGGTTAACACAATAGGCTTCTATTTGTTGTCATCAAGCAGTTTAGATGTGCATGTGTTGGGCTGCGTGTGAGTGTGTAGCCTCTGGTGACTAGCTGAAACATTTACAATCAATTGGAATCAAACACCTCGCAATAGTATTCTCCAAATGATGTTCATTAAGTGAAGCTTTTCTTCTCTCACAACCCAAAATAATCTCGTTTTGCAGAAGTAAACAAGAAAAGTGGCCTGAGGATATTCAGAGAAGACTCCATCACAGGAAACAGAATGTGGAAGTTGTTAGTCTTTTTTGCCTCTATGAGCTGTTATGATACCTTGTGTTTAAAAATCACAGGCTGGCATACTCAGTTTATCAATAGTCTGGATACTGAACTCAAGATCTTGATACTTTCCTTACTAAACTGCTAGTAAAAGCTATATAGAAACAACTTGAGATTTGCAAATATTCCATTTGTTATTAATGCATTTTTATCTAGTTAAAGCAGGACTTCTGCTTGGGGTCTACTGAAGTAAAAATTACACTTTGAACATATTAAATTATGGTCTTTACCACCCAGTTTAAATGTCCAGTGCTTGCTTTTTGTCCATACTTAGAAATATTAGAAATGCTCGTCAACAACCTCATTTTTTATTGATCAATATATGTTCAACAAGCTCCCTGAGACTTGCCACAATTATTAGGTTTGTTGTGAAGTATTAGAATGAAGGAGTTCAGCAAGTCTTCAAAGGGCTCAGAGTCAATTTGAAAAAATAGTACATCATAAAATAGTCGTGAATAAATGGCTATATTTAATGCCAAATTATGAACAATAGTATGAAGTTTACAAACTAATATTTTTGGAGTTCAGAAAATGATTCTATCAATACTTCTCTGGTTTATAAATCAATGAATTTAAATAAAATCTCTTAATATATTACTTTTTTGACCCTTTTAAAAAACCATAGATTATTTAGCAGGTGTTTTACAGACACTTGTTTGCATTGTTTTCACTTATGTTTATTAGCCACCCAAGAAAATCTTTAGTATGTGGCTTTAGTATATGGAAGACCTAAATCATTCTGTATCAACAATATGTCAACTCTAGAAGCACAAATTCATTCATATCTCTAGAAACACTAAGGTGGACAAGACAGCAAGCAGTGGGATAGACAGTGTTTCTCAAAGTGTGGTACGGGCAACACGGGTACTCATTGTTTCAAGTGGTATAAGGCCACATGTTTTGTATTTTATTGTGTATATTTTAATGTGCATTAGAAAAAAATATAATTTACATATCTCACCAATACACTTATGGTTATTACTACTTAAAACAAAATTAAATTAAATGATAAACTACTTAAACTTTATGTAAATATCAAAGATGCTATACAAATCTGACAAAGTCATGGAGGTAGCTTTCAAATATCTGAAGTTTGGGGACATGGACTGAAATGTCAGAAGCAAGGTGTGGACTTTAAGGATATAAAGGATAATGTAAACTGATCTAAAGACTACCTTAGTAGTTTACTTTCTCTAAGATTGGTTTAGGGGAAGCAATTTCAATTTGATGACGAAATGGACAAAATGGTAGATTAACTCTTACATCGGAGAGCTTTCAACATGTGAGTGTATAAGGGAAATACCAGCTCTGAATGTCTCAGGACACAGCTCTTTGGGCATCAGTGGATTTCATATGGAGCTGATTATATCAATGCCGAGGGAAGGCTTTAAAGCCTTCTACTTTGCTTCACATATGAAATAGGAAATGAGATTTTATATAGAAAGTGTCAATTTTTTTTTTAACCTCGGAAACGGTAAAGCTTCTTAAATGGAAGACGTTTAAGTCCCTAAAAGTCACTGAGAGAAGAATTCCTCTGTTTTTATCAGTTTAAATGCAAAAGTTCATCAACTATATGACAACTACAAATTGACTACATGCTATATCTTCATTTTCACATCATTTTCCCCATCCAAGTACGTGCAAGTTCAATTCAAAAGCCATGTGTGGTTTTTATAGGAGTAGTTTTTCATGAGTAGGAAGCTATAGAAGCAAAATAGTAGTTTAAATGTTGCTTCACTTAAAATATTTATTCTTAAATTTTGCAAAAATATTTATATACCCATATATTACATCTTTCAAAAATAATGGGTCGATAGTACCTAAAATATATTTTACTTTTCTAATGCACATTAGGTCAAACTAATTTCTCAATAAAATTCTTCATTATATATAAATAAATTTACCAAAATATCTATTGAAATTTTAATGAACATTATTTAAGGTAATCACTTTGTCTCTTATCATTTATAAGTGATTGCTATGTACCCAAATTTGTGAAACACTAATTTCTGCAAAAAGGGAAATATAAAAATGTAGTCTCTGAAACAGCCTTTTTTCTTCCCAACCAAAATTTCTGGAGAAGCGAATAGGAGGAAAACATATGCAGTTAAAATAGGTATGAGTGTAAGTAGTTTGAAATTATCAAATTTAGCACTCAAGGTAAGACAAATAGAGATACTTCTACCTATTGCTTTTCCACTTATGCCTTTAATTTCATTTATTGTTTAATTTTAATGACTAATATCTTCAAGGCAAGGTTAATTGGTAGTAGACACAATACCATATTTGTATTGTTTCTCATTTCAGTATTAAGTACACTGCTTGCTGTTGGGCTGAGGAATGTTTATATTACTATGTTAAGAAATATCAATCACTTCTCATTTTATTCAGGGTTTTATGACACAAATAAAAGTTGAATTTTGTCAAAGAAAATGTTTGCTCCTATGAAAATTATAATATGGTTTTTCTTCTTAGCTCTGTTAATATGTAAGACTATAGTAAAGATTTCCTCATAGGGGATTAATCCTATTAATGTGCTCTTGGATTCTACTTTTTAAATTGTGCATAGATATTCATGAATAGGATTGGGCTATAATCTTTTGCGTTGCAATCTTTGTTTCAATATTTTAGACAAATAATTTTATCATAAAATCAATTTGAGAGATTTCTTTTTCTACAGGAACAATTTAATATTGGAATTATCTTAAATGATTGGGTAGAATTACATTGTAAAATCTTTGAGTTTAATACATTTTTGCAGGAAGGCTCTTTCATAACTTATTTTATTTGTTCTATGATAATTACTCTATTTAGACTTTATTACTATACAGGGGTCAATTTTGCTAAGTGTGTTTTTCTAAAACATTATTTATTTTACTTAGGTTTTAAAATGTATTGTGCATATTTATCAAAAATAGCCTCTATGTTTATTTTTTATTCCCTCTGTTTGATGTCTGTTTCCCTATGTTTCATTTCTAAATTTGTGTTTATGCTTTTACTCTTTTTTTTAACTGATAGATAAAATTGTATGTATTTATCATGTGCAATGTGGTGTCTTAAAGTATATGTACATTGTATGCATCGCACATACTTTACAGAATAAATATAGCTAATTAACAAATGCATTACCTCACATAGTTATCATTTTTATTGTGAATGTCAGTTTTGTTAGTTTTATCAAAGACTGATATGTAAGATTTATTTCTTGGTTCCAGGTTTTGTTGGTTTGTTTTCTGCCTCATCCATTTTTACTTCTTTCCTCTCTCTTAATTTCATTAATTATATATTTTTAGTTTTAATAGTTGTTCTAATAATTATTTTTAAAATGTTTACATTTTTATTGATATAAATAGTTAAGGTTATCAATTTTATTCTATGAATGCCTTAGCTGTATCCCAAGGCATTGAACATGTCCTGTTTCCAAAGAAATTTTCAAAAGTCCTGTTTTCATGATTAATCTGTGCAAACAATTCCATAATTTTGCTTTGTATTTTTCTTTTCTCCTGAGTTTTATTTAGTAACATCCTTTTGGATTTCTGGTTTAAAAGTCTCTTTTAAAAATGATTTTGTAATTTCTAGCAGAAAATGTTATTTAATTTACTTCCATTCTTTGTGGCTTAATATAGAGCAATATTTTATAAATGCTCTATATTCATTTGGAAGGTAAGTTCATTCACTTTTATTGAGGTATCCAGTTGGATATATAGTCCATGATCAACTGCATTGATTATTCATTTAGTTCTTTTGCATCCTCTTCAATTCTATAGAGGTGTGTTGAATTTTACTATTATTAATATATTTATGTTTATTTCTTTTACAAATTTAGTTTTTCTCTACCAAAAATTGTTGCTTTTTTTACATAAATAGTAATAGCTCTGTGTCATCATTGTAATCTGTAACTTTTAGCATTATAAGATGTCATTTTTCTTTTTTTGTGCTTTTACAACTGAATTTTACTTCATCAGACAGCAAGTTTAAAACTTTGGCTTTCTTGTTATTTGTGTCCATGTGTTTGTTTGCCTTTTTAGTCTTACCTTTTTATTTTTAACCATACTGAATTTCTTTACATTATAGTGTTTTAAATATAAGGTTAAATTTTGATTTTCTAGCCAATCTGAAAAATTGTGTTTTTTAAATAGGCCCTTTAATATTTGCTGATTTAACCAACATATACAGTCTCAATTTTGTAATATGGATTTATATTATACTTATATGTATTTAAATTTGTATGTAATAATCATCTTTTGTTAGCAAATAATCTGAAGTCGAAATGTACAGAAACAGTTTCAAGTTTGCATATTAATTTCTTCAAAATCCGTGCACTTCTTTAACAGAATGTAAGAAGTGTCAAGGGTACATACAATAAAACTATTAACATTTAAGGTGAAAATAATGATTCAATTTAATATCATTGATATTCCCATTTGCCATCAATTACCATATAACTTTAAGTTTGTGAATCTTCGCAGATTTTTACAAGTGAAGCTCTTGCTGCTTTGAGCCTGATTATTTTGTAATCTGATTATTCACAGCTTGCTAATTTGTAATTGGGCTTTTACAACTAGAAAACCTCCAGATTTCAGGAAAACTAATTTATTTTTTCTTAGGTTAATTGTAGTGTTCACACTCAAAACAGTGGATTGAGATGACTTCTAGTGGGTTTTGTGCAGTCTTCTGGAACCAATAAAATATATTATTGATTGCCTAATGAAAAGCACCATGTTCATACAAATTTACTATGTCTGGGCAGGGATACAACTGCTACTTTTATTCTGCTTAGAGAATCACCTGCCATTTTACTGGGGTCTATCGCTACATATCAAGTGTGCTTTAAATTAGGTTGGGGTTACCTACAGGGAACTTTGTTAGGTGCTCTTATCCTTTTCCTTTCCTGCAGAGATACCCATTGCTTCTAATTTAGCCAAAGATCATCAAAATTAATTATGACTGAGTGGTATGAAAATTGAAACAAAGTACAAGTTAAGTCCCTTTGGCTGTCTTTAAATTATAGAGTGGAATCATATATTTTGCTACATTACTCTGTAAGACTTAAGCAAACTGGCTGGATAAACATATTGAATTTGATTATCTAAAAGTCAGAATTTGAATAAAACATCAAGAAAAGAGAGTGCAAAGAGAGTTGGGTTTACGAAGACCAAATAGAAATTATGGAAATATTTTCATTTTATTAGAACTTTTGACTGATTTTCTCAAAATATAGTCAATTTAGATTTCCCAAAATTGGGAGAATTAAAGTGAAAGATTTTGTCATTGATTATCAAGAATACATAATCTAGTAGGCTTTATATGACATTAGATACAGTCAAGTAATAATGTGAAATAGTATTTGTATCAGTTAGAAGAGTCTAAGTTATGTATGGTAACAAATTATCACCCAAATCCCTGTGCTGTTAAACATCAAAGGTTTATTGCTCACTTATGCTTCACGTCTATGCTGGTTGGCAAGAGGGCTCTGTTCACCACTTTTAATCCAGAACCTAGTCTATGCCAGATGAATGAGAGCTCTGGAATGTATCACACTGGCAATTAAATGTCAGTCCACAAGTAACACGTCTTTCTTGCTCACAACTCATAGACATGGTCCTATCCACCCACAATAAGCCAGTAATTTCAGTCCTTATAATATGCCAGAAGTTGGAACCCTAATGATGGCCACAGTACCTAAGGATTAAATTGAATGGGACACGTTAACTGCTGTTTGGGAGAAGACACAATTGAAACATTAAACCCTCTTGTCATTCTTCAACAAAAAATTTATCTGTATCTGCATTGTCCCAGATACTAACTTCAAATACCTTAAATTAACAGAAAGATACCTATAACATGCAACTACAAAGCAATGTGTCACACAGTTTCGTTTGTAAAAGAGAACCACAGGATCCACTAAAGAGAAAAGGGAGATTTTGTTTTCCAGAAAAGCCAATCTGCAGATTGGGAAGCACAGACCTCAGCAAGACTGAAGATAAGCACTCTCCCAGGGAGGGGAGGTCCTTATGCCTGCTAGGATCAGGTTTACATGCATAAACCGTCTCTAGGTTTACTTCTCTAGGTTTTTTATGTGGAAGGCTATACGCATGTGCAGCACGTGAATATATCACAAGGTGTGTGATTGTGCAGATTCCATAGACTGGCCTGGCTGTTTTTCATGTGGCCTCTCTTATTCCAGAAGAGGGAGAAGAATGTCCTTGGAGTCTGTTTTCTGTCTAATTGAAGCCATAGTGGGCCCCCTAGAATGAGATGGAAGTAGGGTGGGCGTCAATGACTAATGTCAGGCGGACGTGAAAGTTAAATGTAGAATTACCAGCTATAGCTGATTTGGCCATATCTTTTGAGAGTTGCCTTTGCTTAGTTATAGAAAAGAAAACTTTATAACAGTTAATAAGATGCATGCTTGCAGGCTGAGAAATTCCTGTCTGCCCTTTCCCTCACTGTGACCATTTGGTTTTGTTAAACAATTTGAATGTCTCTTTTAACGACAGCGAATTCATTATGTCTGTCCTTTTGGGGTATATTTCAACATATAAACACTGAAAAGTCACAGTATGTTGGACTATTTATACCTAAACCAGTTCATAAATACTACTGAAAGTAAAATGATCTTAAATTATAAAACTATGCAGTGGCGCTTTTACAGGCAAAGTCGTTCATTGTTCTAGCTTTTGGTTCCAAGAACCTATCTCCCCATGCTCCAGATTTGCAAAGAGGCAGACCAGAGTTTTACCCATGTTGATGTCAATGATAAAAGGCTTCTACAGGATGGCTGTGGGAGGGATAAAGTCATAAAGTCAAGAATGAGGGTTACAGAGAAGAATTAATTTTTTTACCATTTTTCTAGCAGTGCATTGAAAACTAACATCATAGAACTCTAAAACTCTGTCATAGCCACTGAAAATTCAAGTGCTGTTTTCAGAGATCAGTCTGAGTTCACATCATAAACTATTATAGTTATTTATCACATGGTAGTCACTTAGATCGAGTGGTATATATGTTTGTGTATTTGTGTAATTGTTTTAAAATAAATAAATGCTTTTTTTTTCATACTGAGGCATATCTTCTTTTCTTTCAATTGCCACTGCTGTCTAGTATCCCAATCAGGGTTTCTCTCTTTCTATAATCAATACAGAAGATGTATGGGTCTTTGAATACATAAAATACCGAACAATAATTTACTTAAATCTAGAACATTATGGGACCATGCCCTTTTTCTAAGCAAAAACAACAGATGGCCTAAACGGATAAAAGGTGGCACCCAAGGGAAGTTAAGGGGGAGGGCTAAGCATAGAGAGGCAAGGCACGTGCACATTTGACCTTTTCAAGGACTGGCCTAAGCTTGGAAATCCCCGACTGCTAAGCATATAAATATGATCTTTTGTGTTATAGTAAATGGAACTGCCTGACAGAACCCCCACTGCGTGTGTGTGTGTTTGTTCCCTATCTGGGAGAGCAGCGGCATGCTCACCCATCTCTTGGAATCTCTTTTCACTCTGCATCCTGGGGGTGGGGTGGGGTGGGGTGGAGAAAAGGGCAATCCCTTTGGCCCCAACCCTCTAGGGAAAGGAAAAACCTGTTGGGGTCCCGTGTGACTGCCAGAGACACCCAACAGAACATGAACTTTGATTTACTTTTGCATATATCCTGAGCAGTTTTTTTTTTTTCAAATTAGCACATGTTAAGGAGTAGATAAGGTCTCTGGAGATGTTGCAAATTGGGGAAAGATAAATTTGTGGAAGGTAAAGTAGTAACATTTTAAAATGGAGCATGATGAAACAATGAAGTTGTGCTACTAGAAACAGCTTCTCTCTCCTTTTCCCTCTCTATTGTCTTTACCTCTGATGCAGCTGCTTAGTGCCTCTACATAGCAACCTGGAGGAAGCAAAATTAAAAAGAATTCTGGAACATGTGAGGGTTCCAATGACTCCTGAGACAAAGGCAAGACGGAGGTCCTACATTATGGTATTGTGGATGGAAGGGGGAATGTCTACAGGTAGCTGTTGAGTGAATAGTGTCCTCTCAAATTTATGTCCACCTAGAACTTCAGAATATGATTTTATTGGAAATAGTGTTTTTGCAGATGTGACAAGTTAAGAGAAGTCATACTTGCTTAGGTTGTTTCCTAAGTCCAGTATGATTGGTGTCCTTATATGATGAAGGCAAGATCCCAACAGAGATGTACAAGGAAGAAGGCCGTGTGGCAATGGGGGCAAGGATTGGAGTTATGCTGCCACTAGCCAAGCATCTCATCAGGTCATCAGAAGCTAGATAGAGAGACAAGAAAGGATTTTTCATTAAAGTGTTGAGAAAAAGTATAGCCTTGCATACACCTTGATTTTGGACTTCTAGCCTCCAAAACCATGAAAAAATAAATTTCTATTGTTTTAAGTTACCCAGTTTGTGGTATTTTCTTACAGCAGCCCTTGGAAATTATTACAGGCGGGTATTTCTGGTTACATGGTATATATAAATTACTGGCTAATTCCATTTGTTTTTCCTAATTTATTTATCTGATCATCTTTAATTTTCTTCTTGACATTCTAACATTGGTTAGAGCAAGTTGATTTATTGCTATAGTAATTGAACTACTACTGTATGCATTTGTTGCTTGTGCACATGTAAATGACAGTGTATAAATTTTCATAGTACATCTAAATAGGTGGCTTTTTGTATGAGGGCACTTCAAAAAGTTCATGGAAAAATGGAATTAAAAGATAGCATTAATCTTTCCATGAACTTTTTGAAGAACCCTCATATTATTAGGTAATGAATCTTTGAATGGTACAATGAGGATTATGAAAAGAAAGATTTAATTTCTTAAAAATAAAAACTGGATGAGGTACTAGAATAAGAATCAAAGACTTGGGTTCCAGAGTTTCCACTACCATTTGTATGTGTGTGACTGTAGGTAGGCCACTGCATTTTTCTACATCTATAATTAGATAATAAAAACATCAGGCTATCTGGCTCCCCAGAGTGTTTGAGGAATGAATGAATACTTGAACTACTTTTTAAATATGAGGTAATATGTGGTTCATTGTATTTATTAGAAAATTATTTAAGAAGGTACTTGGATAAAAGTTATATAAAGTATATTTGCAAACAATATGTTCTGGTATGATAGCAAATCGCTGTTCAGTGTGTCTGTCTTAATGGCATAAAGAAGAGCTTGTCAGGGACAAAATTATTTCAATAAGTTATGATGTCATTGTCACCAGGTCAGCTTGAGCCATTTTGTAGACCTAAGAGCAAGGGGACAAGTGGCATCTGTAATCTGTAACTTTGATTGGCTTCACAGTCCACAAATATGGAACCAGGGATTCACAAAGTCCACAAGTCTTTTTCACATTTCATAGAAATATCTCCCAAAAGTTCAATGTCAATAATGAGAGCTCATCTTTCCAATATGCTCTACAGGAAAAATGAAGACAGTGGTGGTTTTTTCATCCAGGGGTCTCCTTGGAAAACCGATGAGTTGTTGGCCTAGTTATTTGGTTGCTCTGTTGATTGCAGAGTGGGCGATTTTCATCGTTCATTCTATCAATTTCCACATAAAACACTATAAAAGGAGACAAAAGCCATTGATATCTTCATGCATGTAGAATTAAGAAAATTTATGAACATTGGTACTTTTCAAAAGATAATTTGTCTTCATTTCCATCATTTTGTGTGTACTACTGGCACTTTGACACCTGCAGATTTTGGCTTGTCCTGTACTGAGCAGATGTGCACTTCATCGCACATGGGTATGGTTTTTAGGCAATGCACTTTTCTTCACAAGCATTTTCCTCCCAAGCAAGAGCTGAATATCACCATTTATCCTGTGTATTTCTTTCAAATCGTACTCTGTATGTTATTTCTGGTCATTAACTTGATTATTAGAAAATTTATGTTCTTTACTCCACCCTTTTTAAATCTAGGATTCAATATTATTTACTCTCCCTTTTCCCCGAGTTATTTCTTCCTATTTTTCTTGATAGGGAGTTGTAAAATGTTAAAGAATGAGTGAGAAACCCATGAATACCTCACTGGTTAAAATCTCCATTATGGCTCTTTAGTATATTTAGTAACATGGGGATAATGAAGGGGCGCTTAATGACAACTGATTTTATTTAAACTGCAATTCTCTATGTTTTTTATAATTTGGTCTCAATTATATAGACACCATTTGCTTCATGCTTTATGAACTTTAAGTACATACTTAAAACTAACAATCACAATATATTATTAAAATATGAAAATATTGAGAACGATTAGCTACATTTTCACATCCACTGGGAGGAGCTGAGTGCTTTATCAAGAATATGTGAGATTTATGTCTTAACATATTTAATAAAATATTTTCAGTATATTGAGATTAATACTAATAAAAGTAATATTAAGTTGAGATAAATGTACTTATTATTATGTAATAACTTGGAGTTAAAAGTCCAGAATAAATTATATTATGTGCTTCCATCTAATTAAATTACTAAAGGCTTTCATTCAAGTAACTAAAAACTGTATGTCTGTGATTTTTTATATCAAAGATCCTTGTAAATTTGTCTTTTTCTTTCTTTCTTTCTTTTTTTTTTAATTGAGCTGCTTTCTAGCCAGTGTGGTAAAAAATAGATCTAAAAGTAGGATATAGAAAAATATCAAGTACACTTTTCAGATAAAAAATATAGTACTCGTATATACCAAAGAAATCAAGTTGGTACTAGGATATGAAGACATGACTGAAGTAATAATTTTACCTGGGATTCGTGAGAATAAGTGATAATAAACCTTTGTGGTTTTTTCCTATTTCAGTTGCATAAATTTGGCACAGTGTATGAGAGAACTGGTCAAGAGTAATTACTATCAATGAATAATATTTTAAACAAAAACATAGCTTAAAGTTACTGGCTTATATTTAAGAGCAGCCTTGGAGATTGTAAGGTTTACAAATTTTAGAATTCCTCAGGGATTCTTGTCAAGGATTTGATTCAAAATGCACTTAGCATCATTAATAGGGTCTCCTTTTGATTTTCCTGGGTTCTAAAATCCTTTGGTAGCTCAGGAATAGTACAGTTGGCACACACATTTACTGACTGCTCTGATGTAAGGTATTTAGTTATGGCTGGGATAGACTGAGGCAGTAAGCCTGAGCAATTGAAAAGGTCAGCTCTGGAATCAGATGGGCCTAAGATCAAATTCCTGTTCCTCTACTCACCCCCTGTGTGACCTTGGACAGTTCATTAACCTGTCCACACTGTATCATAAGGTCGTTGCCAGAATGAAATGGTTAGTTTGATAATTCAGCATAAAGAAAATTCTCAATAAATATTGGCTTTTACTGTTACTGTTTTTGTTTAACCTGACATCAATCAGTCTACAAATATTGATTTGTTTATCAGCTTGTTAGTTTAGGCTAAGCCTACATAAGGATCAACTTTATATTAAGCATTATACTAGGTATTGTGCCACTTATTAACTAGGCAATAAATTAGCTACTCTTCAGTTTGCATACATCCTTGTAAGTACCTTGTATGTCCAAAATTCCATGTTTACTCAATAGTGAAAGCTTCATGGCCTGAATCGCAGCTATTAAATACTATGCTTATAAACTCTCAATTGAAGGAACAAAGGAACTGAGTTTCTCCAAATGAATCTCTGTTATGTCCAGGGAAATAGAGACAAAAGGGAACTATTCTAAAATGATTGCTGTGGATCCCAGGATTCATACTTAAGTATTTAAGACCCAAATCATCAGAAACAAAAAGGTACATAAATATATATATGCACAAACATGCAAATACGTAGTCATATTCTAATTCCAAATAGTCTAATTTACAAATAACTTATTAAAAGTTTAAAACCATAAGATTAGCAAATAACAAGCAAATTGATGTTTCATTTATTAAATATTTGTACAGATATTTAGTGATTGCCTACTGTGTGTCAGAGATTCTTATAATGACCTGGAAATATAGCAGTGAACAAAACAAACTCCCTGCTGTCACAAAGTTTATATTCTAATGGAGGACAGAGAGACTATAAATGATTAATAAATGCATATGCAGTCTGCCAGGGTGAGAGTTTTCGGAAAAATGTGTCATAAAATGAGATAGGGAATGGTAGGAGGGGTGAGGTGGGCTGCTAACTTATTTAGGAAGACACCACCTATGATAAATTTGGGTAGATTGAATGAGAAATGCGGAAGCGAGGGAGCCATGAGGATATCTGGGAGAAGGACATTTCAGGTAGAGGAAAGAGCCAGTGAAGATTATAAGGAAGGAGCAAAGGAAAACAGTACTGGATGAGGAAAGAGAGGGTAGGTTACATTCAGGTCAGGTGGGGCCTTGCTGGGCCTCCAAGGACTATGGTGTTCATTCTCACTGAAGTAGTAAGCCCGTGGAGGCTGAAGCACTGGGATAGCACAATGTGACTTACTTTTTACCATTCACTTACTCTCATTTTTGTCCTCTTTTTTTTATTAAGCTATCATTTGCATATAAAAACAATACATTTAAAGAATGCATATTTATGAGTTTTTGATAATTTTAGACAAGTAACTACCATCATAATCATGACATAGAATGGGTCCCTCAAAAACCAAAACCAAAAAAATTTTTTTAAAAAAGCCAAAGTAGACTACAGTCTATATTCTTCCCTGAAATTCATGAGCTAGTAGTCACAGCTAGAATATATAAAGAACTCTCAAAACTCAACAATAAGATAACAATCACCTAATTAAAAAATATGTAAAAGATTCGAGCAGACAATTCATCACAAAAGACATACAAACCAAAAATAAGCACATAAACAGAAGTTCAACTTCTTTAGTCATTAGAGAAATGCAAATTAAAGCCACAAGAAAAAACATCTACATTCCCATTAGTAATTCGTTCCTTTTTATTGATGAATATTATCCCATTTTGTTTATCAATTTACCAATTGATGTGTCAGGCCTTAAAAACTAACACCTTAAGTGACATTACAAGTGGCGCCATTATGGGCCCACAAGGGAATATTAATGTGGCAGCCTAAGACGGCGACGGGAGGAGGTAGGGTAGGGGTGTCTGCGGTAACCTTGCCTAAGCCCTTATTGGCCAAATACGTGCTTCTGTGCTCGTGAACACAATAGCTAGGCATTGAGACAGGATGCATGCCCTTGAAGCTGATTGGATTATGTTAAAACCTCCCCTCCCTATCTGCCTATAAAAGCAAGTGCTTGTGTGATAATAAATGGAACTGCTTGACAGAACCCCCGCTGCGTCTGAGTGTCCTTTAATGGGGCTGTTTGGGGGACCAGTGGTGTGCTCACCTCTCTTCATGGCTCTCTTTCCCCGTCTCCTTCCAAAGGGGACAGGAGGGAAAGAGGAATCCCGGGCCGTTTGCTCACCCACCAGAAGGAACTAGGCTAGGGCTGTACCGGTCAGCCTGCTGCAGACCCGACATTGATGGACATTTGGATTTTTCCTATTTTGGCTATTATAAATAATGCTTCTGGAAACATTCACATACAAATCTTTGTATGGCAAAGATTTCATTTCTCTTAGGTAGGTACTTAGGAATTACTGGGTCAAATGGTATATTTCTATTTAACTGTTAGAGAAATTCCCAAACTATTTTTCTGAAATGTCTGAACCATTTTACAATCCCACCAGCAGTTTACGAGGGTTTTCCAGATACTTGCCAATACTAGTTAATCTCTGTTTTTCCAAATTATAGCTTGTACTACTTCCCTATTGCTGCACCCCACATTAGCAGCTTAAAACAGCACCCATTTATTGACTCATAGATCTGTTGGTCTGAAGAACAGGGAGGCTCATGTGAAATCTCTGCTCAAGTTGTTACACGGCCAAAGTCAAGGTGTCCACCAGACTGGGCTTGTATTTGAAGGCGCTGGTGAAGAATCCGCTTCCAAACTTATTAAGATTGTTGGCAGAATTCAGTTTCTTGTGACTGAGGGTCTGAGGTCTCTGTTTCCTTGTCAGTAGTGCCTAGCCGGGGGACAGTCTCTGTTCTTTGAGGCCACTCACATTCCTTTTCATGTGATACTCTCAGTCTTCAAATCAGCAACAGAGTGTCCAGTTCTCACATTTCAAATCTTGCTGTCTTCCTCTTTATTTGACTAGCAGAAGAAAATTCTCTGCTATTAAAGGACTCATGTGATTAGATTAAGTCTAATGGGGGTAATCTCCATTTTTGCCATATAACGTAACATAATCACTGGAGTAGTATCTCATTACAGTATTTTCTTAGGTTCTGTTCACACTCAAAGGAGAGGGGATGATACAGGGGATAGGAGTCATTGGGAGCTATTCTTAGAATTCCACACAGCACATAGTTGTTTTAGTGGGTCAGAAGAAATGATACCTCACTGTGGTTTTAATTTTCATTTTCCCAGTGATCAATAAGGTTGAGCAACTTTTTATGTGCTTATCAACCATTTGAATATTTTCTTTGGTGAAATGTTTTTTTCAAATATTTGCCTATTTTAAAAATTGTGGTGTTGTTATTTATTTTTAAGAGTTCCCTTTAAGTCCTTCATCAGGTGTAGATTCACGAATATATTTTCCCAGTCTGTGGCTTATATTTTTATTTACCTGATGATGTATTTTGAAGCACAGAATTTTTTGATTTTGATTAAGTCCAATTTACTTTTTTTTTCTTTAACAGATAGTGCTTCTGGTGTTGTATCTGAGAACTTTTTCTATACCCATGGTCACACAGATTTTCAGCTATATGTTTTCAAAAGTATTATAGTGTTTCTTTGTTTCTTTTTGTTTATATTTAGCTGTATGATATATGTGAGGAAAATACAGTAGTTTGGTCAGGCCCCCTTGCCTCAGTTCGGTTGGGTGTGCTGCAGCACATCCTTTGTAAACAAGTTGTGTGGGAGTAGAGTTAGTGCGCATGGGCAGCTCTGTACCCTTTTAGCTTGTTGCTGTTTTTGTGTGCTCTTCAGTGTGTGAGACAGTGGCTCTGAACTGCAGGTTGGTAGAGCTCATGTCTAAAAATAAAGCCTATTGTTTCATCACCCAGGGCTCCAAGGATCTTTTCCTGTTACCTAGCTCGTAGACCTGTGTGTGAAGAGTTTGTGACCCAGTCTGGACAATGGGCTGAGGGGTCTGTGAGCTCCAACCCTAGCTCTACAATATATTTTGAGTTACTATGGTTTTATGATACAAAATGAGGTTGCGAATTCATCATCTTACTTGTGAATATTCAGTTATTTCAGCACCATTTACCAAAAAAAAAAAGCCTATTTTTTCTCCATTGAATTTCCTGAAATTCATTTTGTTAAAATCAGTTTTTTGTTAAAAAACCAATTGCCCATATATTTATTTCTAAACTTTTGATCCTGTTCTATGGATTTATTAGTCTGTCCTTACCCCCCTGCTGTACTATCTTGTTTGCTATGAATTTGTAATATGCTTTCAAATTGGAAACTTTAAGTCCTTAAACTTTGCTCTTCTTTTGTCTATTCGAAGTTCTTTGACTTTTTGTATAAATTTTAAAGATCAGCTTATCGATTTCTGTAATTGTTAGAGATGATGTTTCTTATATAGGTTAACTTGGGGCAATTGTCATCTTAATATATTGATTCTTTTAATCTACGAACATGTGTCGCTGTTTATTCAGATAATCTTTTTTTCTCAGCAAAGTATTGAATTTTGCAGTGTTCAAGTTAAGTTTATACCTTAGTATTTAACTTTTTGATGCTATGTGAATAAAGCTCTTTTCTATATTTCACTTTGGGATTGTTCATTGTTAGTTTATAGAACTACAATTGATTTTTTTCCGATTTTTTTATTGTGATAAAATACACATGGCATAAAATTTACCATCTTAACCATTTTTTTTTTTTGTCTTTTGTCTTTTTTCCATGTCCGGCAACGGATCGCAACCCTCAGTGTTGCCCCCGTACCGGACCGGGGACCGGCAACGGGATCGCAAGCCTCGGTGCTGCTCCCGCGCCTCGCTCAGCCAGTAAGCGGGAACCGGTCTGCACGTGGGATCCGAACCCTCGGACGGGAGCGCCGCCGCGCTTCCCAAGCGGCGCACTATCCAGTGCGCCACCGGGCCGGCCCCATCTTAACCATTTTTAAGTGTACACTTTAATATTATTAAATGCATTCATAATGTGCAACCACCACCACCATCTCCATAACTCTCTTCAGCTTTTAAAACTGAAACTATATACTCATTAAACAATAACTCTCCATTCTTTCTCCAGCACCTGGCAACCATGATTCTACTTTCTGTCTCTATAATTTTGATGACTCTAAGTACCGCATATAAGTGGAATCATACAACATTTGCCTTTTTGTGACTGATTTATTTTACTTAGCATAATGTCCTAAAGATTCATCTTTGTTGTAGGATATGTCATAATTTCATTCCTCTTTAAGGTTGAATAATATTCCATTTTATGTGTATTTTATATACCACATTTTCCTTATCTGTTTATCCATTGATGAACACTTGGGTTGCTTCCACATTTTAGCTATGTGGATAATACTGCTATGAACATGGGTTTGCAAATGTTTCCTAAGATCCTACTTTCAATACTTCTGGGTATATACTCAGAAATGGAGTTGCTGGATCATATGGTAGTTCTATTTTTAATTTTCTTAGGAAACTCCATACTGTTTCCCACAATGACTGTACCATTTTACATTCCTACCAACAGTGCACAAGGGTTCCAATTTTTCCACATCCTTGCAAGCGCTTTTCATATTCTGTCCTTTTTATAGTAGTCATCTTAATGGTTGTGAGTTAGTATGTCACTGTAATTTTGATTTGCATTCCCTTCATGATTAGTGATGTTTAGCATCTTTTCACCTGCTTATTGGCCATTTGTATATATTCTTTGGAGAAATGTTTATTCAAATCCTTTTCCCATTTTTTAATCAGGTTGTTTGTTTTACTGTCGTTGAGTTTCACAATTGATTTTCATAGATTGATCTTGTATTCTGTGGCCTTCCTTGCTGCACACACCTTTTAGTTCTGTTAGTTCTTTTTTTTTTAATTCCTTAAGATTTTCTAAAATCAGAATCAAGACAGTTTTATCTCTTTTATTTGATAGTTCTATTTATTTTTCTTCCCTGATTGCACTGGTTAAAACTGCCAGTATATTTTTGAATAAAAACTACAAGAGCAGACAGTGTCGCCTTATTCCTAATCTATTTATTTTCATTTTAAAAATTTAATTGAAATATATAGATGGTACATATTTATAGAGTACAGAGTTATATTTCAATACATCTGTACAATGTGTAGTGATCAAATCAGGGTAGTTAGCAAATTTATCATCACAAAAATTTATTGTTTACTTGTGATGGGAACACTTAAGATCTTCTCTTTAGCCATTTGAAAACATACAATAAATTATTGTTAATTACAGATGCTTAGCTCTTCTGTACAGTAACAAAACTTATTAATCCTATCTCAATGTAATTTTGTGTCCATTAACCAACCTCTAACTATTCCTCTTCCTGTTTCCCACCTCTGGTGACCACAGTTCTACTCTCTACTTATAAAAGTTCAACTTTATCATTATTATGATTATTAGTTCCCACATATGAGAAAGAACATGCAGTATTTCTCTTTTTGTGCCTCGTTTATTCCACTAAGCATTATTTTCTCCAAGCTTATCTATGCTGCTGCGAATGGAAGAATTTCATTCTTTTTTTTCTGAGAAGTATTTCATTGAATACCACATTTTCTTTATCTAATCATCTGTTGATGGGCATTAAGGTTGGTTCCAAACCTTGGCTATTGTGAATAGAGCTGCAATAAATGTGGAAGTGCAGGTATCTCTTCATCATATTGATTTTCTTTCCTTTGGGTATATTCCTAGTAGCAGGACTGCTGGATCATATGATAGTTCTATCTGTAGTTCTGTGAGCAACTTCCATACTGTTTTCCATAATGTTTGTACTAGTTTACAAAACCACTAACAATTTATAAGAGTTCCCCTTTCTCTGCATCCTCGCCAGAATTTTTTATTTTTATTTTTGGTCTTTTTGATAATAGCCAGTCTAACCAATGGTATCTCAGTGTAGTTTTGATTTGTATTTCTATGATGATTCGTGACATTGAACTTTTTTTTTAATATACTTGTTGTCCATTCATGTATCTTCTTTGGAGAAATGTCTATTCATCTCCTTTGACCATTTTTAAGTAGGACTATTTGTTTTATTACTACCGAGTTGTTTGAGTTCCTTGTATATTCTGGACATTAACACCTTACTGGATTCATAGTTTGCCAATATTTTTTCCCATTCTGAAGGTTGTCTCTTCACTCTTGATTGTTTCTTTTGCTGTGCAGATCTTTTTAGTTTGATATAATCCCATTTGTTTATTTTTGCTTTTGTTGCCTGTGCTTTTAAGGTTTTATTCATAAAACCTTCACTCAGTCTTAGGTACTGGAGCATTTTTCCTGTGTTTTCTTCAAGAGGTTTTATTGTTTCAGGTCTTACGTTTAAGTCTTTAATCCATTTTGAGTTGATTTTGGTAAATGGTGAGAGTTAGGGGTCTAATTTCATTCTTCTAAACATGGATATCCAATTTTCCCAGTACCACTTATTGAAGATGCTGTCCTTTCCCCAAGTACATTCTTGGTGACTTTGTCAAAGATCAGTTGGCTATAAAGACATATGTTTATTTCTGGGTTCTATATTCTGTTCCATTGGTCCTTGTGTCTGTTTTTATGCCAATACCATGCTATTTTGGTTGCTATAGCTTTGTAGTATATTTTGAAGTCAGTTTACGTAATGTCTACTGCTTTATTCTTTCTGCTCAGGATCCCTGTGGCTATCTGGGGTCTTCTGTGGTTCCATGTGAAGCTTAGGATTGTTTTTTCTATTTCTGTGAAGAATGCCATTGGTATTTTGATAGGGATCACATTGAATCTGTAGATTGCTTTGGATAATATGGTCACTTTGACAATAATATTTCTTCCAATCTATGCACATTGGATGTCTTACCATTTTTTTCTGTCCTCCTTAATTTCTTTCATCAGTCTTTTGTGGTTTTCATTGCAGAAATCTTTCACCTTCCTAGTTAAATGTATTCCTAGACATTTTATTTTGGGGGTAGCTATTGTAAATGGGATTGCTTTCTTAATTCTTTTTCTATTAGTTTGTTGTTGGTGTACAGAAACCATTGATTTTTATATATAGATTTTGTATCCTGAAACTTCACTAAATTCATTTACCACTTCTAAGAGTTTTATGGTGAAGTCTTTAGGTTTTTCTACACATAAGGTAATGTCATCTACGAACAGGGACAGTTAGATTTCCTCTTTTCCAGTTTGGATGTTCTTATTCCTTTCTCTTGCCTAAGTGCTCTGACTGGAACTTCCAGTAACATGTTTAATAGGAGTGGTGAGAGTTAGCTTCCTTGTCTTGTTCCTCTTCTTAAAGAAAAAGCCTTCAACTTTCAGCCTTTCCTCATTCAGGATGATGTTAGCTATGGGTTTGTCATATATGGCCTAATTTATTGTACTGAGCTGCTTGTCTTCCATACCTAATTTGTTGAGAGTTTTTATGATGAAGTGATGTTGAATTTTATCAGAATTTTTTTTTGCATCTATTAAGATGATCATATGGTTTTGTCCTTCATTTTGTTTTTGTGGTGTACCACATTTATTAATTTGCATATGTTGAGCCATCCTTGCATCCCTGGGCTGAATCCCACTTGATCATGTTGTGTATTCATTTTGATGTGCTGCTGAATTCTGTTTGCTAGTGTTTTGTTGATAATCTTTGTATCTGTGTTCATCAAGGATATTGGTCTGTAGTTTTCTTTTTTGTTTCATCTTTGTCTGATTTTGGTTGGCCCTGTGGAATGAATTTGGGAGAAAACCTTCTACTTTGACTTTGTAGAATAGTTTGAGAAGAATGGTGTTAATTTTTTTCTAAAAGTTTGGTAGAATTCAGCAGTGAAGCTATGTGGTCTTGGGCTTTTATTTGTTGCAGGACTGCTGATTACTCTTTCAATCTCATTGCTCATTACTGGTCTGTTTGGGTTTTCTATTTCTTTTTGGTTCACTTTTGGTAGTTTTTATATGTCTGGGAATTTATTCATTTCCTCCAGATTTTCCAATTTGTTGGCATATAGTTGTATATAATAGTCTCTAATGATTCTTTGTATCTCTATGATAGCAGTTCTAATGTCTCCTTTTTTTTCCTGAGTTTTGTTATTCGGGTCATCTCTCTCTCTTTTTCCCCCTTAGTCTACCTGATGGTTTGTCAATTCTGTTTATCTTCTCAAAAGACAAACTTTTTGTTTTGTCAATCTTTTGTGTTTATTTCATTGTCATTCTGTATTTTATTTCTGCTCTGATCTTCTCTTTCTTGTATATGTTGTATAAGTTGTTTAATTTTTCAGGCTTAAGTTCTTTATATTCCACCATAAACCTTTCAATTTCTGTAAAATGCATAATGATAGACCCTCTTTCATGATGGATTTTGATATTTTGTGTCTCTCTCTTTTTCTTGGTCAGGCTAGATAAGCTTTTGTCAATTTTGTTTATTTTTACAGAAAACAAGCCTTTGGTTTCATTGATTTTCTCTTTTGACTTTTTCTTTTTTCTATTTCACTGGTTTCTGTTCTAATCTTTATTATTTCTTTCCTTCTGTTTTGGAGGGGTTCAATTTTCACTCCTTTTACTAATTTTTTAATGTATAAATTTATAATTTAAAAACATCCTTTGTAATATAGACATTTTAAGCTAAATATTTTTTGCTACAACTTTACTTACATTGCATACAGTTTTGTATGTTGTGATTCCATTTTCAATGAGTTCAAAATATTTTCTGATTTTCTTTGTGAATTCTTCTTTATCCATAGGTTATTTAACAGTGTGTGGTTTCTTTTCTAAAGTTTAGAATTTCCCTAATTTTATTCTGTTGTTGATTTCTAATTTAATTTCCTGTGTACAAAAACATTTTCCACTTTTATTTCATCTTTTAAAGTTATTGATGACTATGTTATGATCTACCACATGGTTTATCATGGAAAATTTTACTTAAGCTCTTGAAAAGAATATGTATTCTGTTACAGTTAGATGAACTGCTCCAGAGATTTTTAGTTAGGAATAATTCTTTTTGTGGGAGCGGGGGGGGGGGGGGGGGGGGAAAGGGGGGGGGGGGGGGGGGGGGGGGGGGGGGGGGGGGGGGGGG
>NW_007726142.1:426732-503815 GCF_000696425.1 Galeopterus variegatus | reverse complement strand
GGGGGGGGGGGGGGGGGGGGGGGGGGGGGGGGGGGGGGGGGGGGGGGGGGGGGGGGGGGGGGGGGGGGGGGGGGGGGGGGGGGGGGGGGGGGGGGGGAGATGAAAGGATTGTTTCTATTTTTCCTCATTTTTGAAGGATGACTTTGCTGGTAATTGTATTATTTCTTGGCATCTTTTTTTTTTTTTTTAAAGATATTTTAACATGTCACTTCACTGCATTCTAGCCTTCATTAATTCTAGTGAGAAATCAATTGTTAATTTTATTATAATCCTTTTTATGTGCTGTCTCATTGTTTTGAAGACTTTCTTTTTGGCCTTGGCTTTCAACAGTTGGACTGAGGTGTATCTACATGTAAATTTATATGTATTTATCTAATGTGGAGTTTAATTATAAACTTAATGGATATATAGATGAATGTTTTTCATATTTGACATGTATTTAGCTATTTTTTTAAAAACTGTTTCACTCCTTTCTTTTTCTCCTCCATTTCTACATTAGATCATAGAGCACTAAGCAACTTATTGTACCAAGTGTTAAAGGAGGTTTCATTCAGATGGTGACTATAACAGGTATTAAGCCAAACTGGGATATGCTGGATGCTTGGAGATACTTAATTCAACATAGTGGTAAAACCTTATCTTAAAAAACTAATAATTTACTCAGAAACAGAAGTAAATGCTGCATATATTACAAATAAAGTCCAAGGTAAAAAATACATTGAATAAAAGTGAGGGAGAAAAATAGAAGAAATTTTCTTTAATGAAGCAGACCTTTAATAGGAACACCAATAAAATATTTAAATAAAAGATATCCAGGAAATCTATGACATTTTGTAAAATTGAAAGTGATTAGGTAAATGCAAACAAAATATATTTATTTAGGTTCATAATATGTTTAATTAATATACAGTATTTTATCAGAAAATGTTTATTCTGATATTAGATGTTTAATCCAAACACTAATTGAACATTTTCCAAATTACCCTTTCCTGTTGTAGATGAAAATATATCATAATCTGAACATTGACTTGTACACTCTAAATAAAAGTATCTATTTATATGAAAGATTATTAAAATTTTTCATGTACAAACTTTCAAGTTTCACAAAACACAGACACCTTAGTTCTTGACTAAGAGGAGAATTAAAATGTTTCATGGGCCAACTAAAAATGAGGAAGAAATAATTTTTGCACACTTTAAAGGTATCTTTCTATGATCATCTAAGATAACCAAATTCTTAATTTCAACTCCATATATCAGAGCATCCTTCTTGATTTTTATATCACCTGAAAAATAATTTGACTCTTGATAATTTGAGAAATAAGTTTTATCCATTCTATAGGACACAGATTAAACTTTCCCATTCTCTCCCAGTCTTAATGCCACACTGCCCTATTAATTTCAGAGAAAGGAAAGAATGTCAAAAAGAATATACTGACCAAAATGACACAAATTCAAGTTCTAAATTTAGCTCCTGCCAAATATATTCTCCAACTTTAAGTCAAGTTTTATGGAATTATTATGTCCCACTTAACATTTTTTTATACTTCAAAAATATGATATAATAATTCCTCAACCATGATTACACCAAGCTTTACTTGTGGACATGAATCAAAATGATACCATTAAATATTAAGGACTCAAAAATAGAATGACAAAGCATGGAATTGACGATAGCACTACCTGTTCTAGCTTTCAATATATTGTTTTTCTTAATATACACATTTCCCTTCAAAATGCATGCATGTTGATTTCAAAAATTAAATGAAAATTCTTATTGACATTGATGGTTATACAGTCCACTGTAGATTTTCAGAATAATGAAATTGAATTCACCCTTGATGGAATGAATCCACCAAAGTTATTGTGATTAATCTCTGTCTCAAGAGTGTTGATCATAAATCAAGTTACATCTTAATGAAGTAAACAGAGAAAGGAGGCAGTTAGCTTCAGGTGTTTGAGTCTAGCAAAATGGCTTTCTAGTTTACTAAATAGGAATGAAGGATGGCTTCAAATCTACCAGAGAAAGATTGCTCAAATATGGATTGAAAATCTATACAATATTTGCTCCTAAGGGAAGTAGAAGCTTTGAGCACTAATACTCATCAGCTCTACCAGTCAGGTTAATTTGTTTAGATGTCTAAAAATGTTAAATCATGTTCTTATTGTCAAGTCTTTCATCATATATTTTCAAGAGAAGGTCAGAGAAGGCATTTAGAAGATATTCTCAGATCCAGAAAAGTAATTTTACATAAAAGATCTAATTCTAAGCATGCTAATTCTAAGCATGTTGTCCAAAAGAGCCACCAGACAGCTGCCATAATTCTGGTACTACAGCCAATGGTACTGAAAATTACATGTAGAAGAAATCAAGTCTGGTTAAACTGACAGCCCAGTCATGAAAATTCAGCCACATAATTAATAGCCAAGACGCATAAGAGTTTGATGAAATCAAGTTAATTACATCAGCAAAACAAAATCCATGAGACCTAATATTAGTTAAAAATCAAATCATTTTAAGCTTTCCTCTTAAAAAATTTACAAGGGTCAGTGATCGGGGCACACTACCACCACTTCTAAACAAACATTCAGATGTGTTAATTTCCATATCTTCATACCAACTCATACCTACACATGTAATGGGACTGATAAATATTTACAGAATAAATTATTAAATGTAATATAAAGAAATTTAATTTTTTCAACAGTCAAAGATTAGAAATACTTTAACAATAACAAGACAAAGGTATTACTACAGATTCATAGAAATTTAATTAGAATAATATCACTCATTCATTAAGACTGACATACAGACTCACTCCAATATCTACCCTCCCAAACTTTACAGGGGCACAAGAGTCCTATACATAACAAACATAACATTTAAAAAGCAAATAATTGCAAGAGAAACAAAACTCAAGGTAGCATGTGAACAAATAATAAAATAAGTAGTAATAACTACTGTGGGAGAAATCAGTAAGGATTGGTGTGGGCAAAGAGGTTTCAAGGAGGAATTAATGGAAAAATGTATAGGTTATAGATGAGGGGCTAGAAAGTCAGTAAAATCTAAGCAGACATGATAATATGCATGGATTGTTTGGGATATTGTAAGAGGCCAATTTATCGAGAGTTTGAAAGAAGTGGTGTATATATTTTGTGGACAACTTGCATGTCAGAGTGTGAAATTCAGACTTGTTGTTGTAGCCAAATGGACTTGATGAAGTTTGTCAACCAGACAATTTGCAGAGTGTTGGAGAACTCATGAGATGCTGTTATCTAAGCTTATGAAAACATGAGAAGGGCAAAACAGTTAGAAGACAATTCAGGCATGGGATGGTGAGGACAGGTTGAGCATAAATGAATAAAAGGGGAGAAAGTTATCTGTGAAAGAATCAATGGTACACAGGAACTGGGCGTTGCGTGGCAGGAAGGTGATGTGGTTTAGGATCCATTCATTCAATGTGGCTATGAATGCTGAATTTTCCAAAAGGATATTAAATTTTCTTTTTTCCCTAATTGGCTATGACATCCTTCCAGTTGCTTCCTAGCTAGGCAGAAAATGTGCCAAAATTTCTATCTACTGAAGAAGCAGCCATGAATTTGTTCCAGGTGTTTGAAGAATGTGATGGAATAGGAGTACGGGTGCAGAGAATGTTACCCAGGAATGATCCCCTGTCGTTTTGATTTTGTAGGAAGTCTTCCTCTGATGGGAGATAGAGTGAAATAGGGGAGATAGGCCTGCTATTACTTTAGCTCAATGAAAACCAAACGAACGTGCATCAGGGTTGCTAAAATATTGTCTAGAATCTTTGTCCACTTATAGATTCTATTGCTAAAGAGAATGGGAATAAAGACAAATGTGATTACGTTTCCTTTCCCTTTGCTGTAGTTGTTATCCAGATGTTCAATGTGATTGACATCTAATGTAGGAAGATATGCTATTGAGAACTAGATGCACTAGTAATTTGAGTCATACCTAGGGATACAGTTATATTTTCCCTTTTCTCTAATCATGCCATAATGTTCTCATTTTTCTTATTTCTCTAGTTTTAAAGTCTCTCTTTCTCTCTCTGTTTTTCCCATTCCATCTCTCTTCTCTCTCTACACACACCACAGAAGACGTTCATATTGTCAAATCTAAGAAAGAGACGGTTGCAGGTTCTGCATAACCCATCTTTTAGCACCCACAGGAGACACTGGAACCAGGTGGTTGATGGCCATCACTACTGATGAAATTGGCCGGACCAGGTTTCTTCAATTCCTGACTGTAAGTTGGTCAGTCACCTTGCATCTTGACATTGGCTGTGACTACTTCAGAAAATTGCTGATGTTCGGTGGAGAATGGTGCCACTCCAGGTAGTTCATACTCTTTCTTCTCAAAGTGGGGCCCCCTGACTGTCTGCTTTGGCATCATCATGTGGAAACTTGTCCGCATTTACACTCTCAGACCCCACCCCAGAACGACTGAATCAGAATCTGTGTTTGACAAGACCTCAGGTGATTGATGTCCATATTAAAAACTGAGAAGTATGGTATTCCTTCAGTTACTTTGATCATCATCTTTTCATCTTACATATTCAACAAATACTCACTGATATAAGTGTAATCCCTAATTTAGTTCACTTCTCAGTAACTCAGGGCTCTTCTAGAGGCAATGTAGACACTTTTGACAGATTTTACAACACTATTGCTTGTGGTAGTCTATACCATCAAGGAAAATGCATTAATCGCTTTTCTTCGCACCCTAAAAGGTAGCTTAAATCACTCTGACAAGGAAGAGAACCAGGCACATATTGCATAAGATATTCAGAAGACTTTATTTGCAAATTTAGATCTTCAACATAGCACAATCTCATGGCTGATAAGAGTAGAAATTTGTTTGTAATAACTGCTATTTTCGGTGAAGTCCACTCAAGACATTCTTTCAGAAATGTGTCTCAAAGATGAGATACTTAATGTAAAAATATTTATGGAAAATTTGTATTCTTTTGGGGTTAGGTGGATATTGATTAATACTCTGTTAACTACTGGAGAAAAAATACTTAAACATTGCTTGTGACATCACGTTAACAATGAATAACTCAGTTGGATTCAGTGTAAGAAAGATGTTTAATTTGAAGCTTTTGCCACATAAAATAAAAATATTTGTCAAAAAATTCACTTCCAAGTAGCAAACATCAAAAATTATCTTTATCCCTGTAACAAAAACTAGTGGAATTAGGAAGCTATACATAAGATATTGAAATATCAAATATTTAATTATGCATATCAATTACACATTCTTCCAGTATGTTCTGTTAAAATACTTGAGTTTTACATAAAATTGAATGCGGAATCACTGTGTAAGGAAATCATGTAGGTCACAGAATGACCAAATGTAGAACAAGATTCCAAATTATAATACCCCATATTTCAAAACCGGCTGCTGATAATTTGACCAGTTTATATTTCTTTGGCATCAGCAGCAGTTCTGCTAAGGCAAAGTAAATGTCATAAAATGTTTTGTTTTCCAGCAGCCATCGGCAAATAATTGGCATCTGTTTTCTGTTGTCTAGCTGCTGTTGTGTTTTCTGAAACAGAAGCTTCCATTCCTCATCTAATAACTTGTTGATTTAGGACCCTCCAGGGACCAAATAAAAAAAAAAAAGAGGGAGAAAAACTTGTTTGAGGAAAAAAATTTTAAAAACCTTGAAAACACTTGAGCTTCAGAAACACAGATTAATTCATAGTACATTGCATCACAGATTGTTTGAATTCATCTGTGTTTCCAAAAATAAACAAGAACAGGAAGTAAGTAAATCTTCTGGTTAAACCTGAAACAACGGAGTTTCTATATGGTAAAGTTGAAAATAGACCAAAGGTCCTCTTTGGAAAAATTTTGTTCTCATTCACCTTCGACTACCTCCAACTCTGGGTCTCTATTTTCCTATCTGAAAATGGGCGTTAGCCATCCTTGATGTTGTACTCTATGGGCCGACTCAGGTCATACATTCAGAAAAATTTTTGGTCACGCAGAGGCTCCAGGATTGGCAGAACAACCAGTATTCTGGTTTAAAGTGTGAACTTGTTTAAAAAAAAAAAAAAAAAAAAAGGAAAGGGGCAAAACCTCCAGACCGGAGATATTGGGTTTGCCTTGAATTTATTTATTTATTTTTAATTTTTTAAATTTTAGCAATATACAATATAGTTGATTTTCATGTCCCTTTACCAATTTCTCCTTCTCCTTCCTCCCTCTCCTTTTAATTTAAACATTTTTAAAAGCTCAATTAAGTGGGGGATGTGATTATTATTTGTAGAGCAGGAAAGGCACTTACAAACGCAACTGTAGGAGGCTCTCTGTTTTTAATGTTTAAGAGCAGATAAAACGCCACTTTCACTGACTTCAGGCGTTCTTCTGGCTGAGGACTAGGCCATTAATAGTCATTAACACTCTTTCAAATGTATTGCCAGAGTGGTAATGAAATCAACACCTTCTAATTTTTATACTGAAGCTCTGCCAAAGCGCATTTGGTCTTGTCACTACATAGTAATGTGCTGTGCGATGTGCTTGCTACTTAAGATATCAACATAAACACTGAATAAAAACATAAATCTTTTATGATGTTGGGACATGTTGCCATTTTATTGTAAATCAACATAGATCAATTATTCCAACCTAGCCCATTGTTTAATGGATGAAGGGAGGCAAGCCAGTGGCAGTATTATAGAAAATAGTGGGTCTATTTTCCTTTTCTGAGTTGACCATCAATTTAAGTTTTTCAAACAAATCATTAGCTGAAAGGGTGTCCTGAAAAATTTGATTCCATGCCATGTTCCCACCATTGGTCATTTAGGTAAATGTCTCAAATAATCAGTTAACATGATGAGCACCTTTTTTCCCTCATAAAACAATACCTAATGTAATTTTAAATGCTGGTGGTTTGCAAGTGGATGAACGAATTTAGCCGTTGCTGCTAAGAAGTCTTCCTTCTTAATCCACTTCATTTTAATTTCATTTTCTTATCTTTTCGTTCTGATTTTTCTTCATTATTGAAACATATCTGTAGGTTGGAAATATACCTTGCCTTCCTAAGTCCCATTCCCAAAGCTGTGACTGGGGGAAAAAAAAAACAAATTGGCAAGGGGAATGGAGACTCCTGTGCTCACCCCTTCCCAATGCAGACCACAGCTGCTTACTCTATCACCAAGAGCTGTGGTATACTAGCCCTGCTTAAACTGATTCCCTTCTGGCTTCTTCATCCTTCTCCACCAGTTATGCTGGTCCACCTCCTTCTAGGGACAAATGGCCTAGGAGACCCAATGTATTGGTGTTTTTGTCAGGAGAAAAGACATATCTTATTTCTAATCTCTTTTTTCAAAGACTAATTAATCATTATGACTTACAAGGGCACAGTACTTTCTCATAGAGGGTCTAAGCATAAAATAGAAAAGATTGAGGGACATAAACTAAACATTTTTACCATCATCTATAACTTGATGTAGCTACCGCCAATGGCCTCAAGAGAATTGTTCACTCATTTCATAGGCCAGTGAGACCAAGAACCTCTATGTATTCATTCTGCCATGCTTTGGATAGAGAACTACTTACTTATTCATGTATTTATTCAACATAATATATAATTATTCGGTTGTTCCTGAGTTCCAAGCAGTGTGAAAGATACAGGATATCTCAGAATTAACAGTCAGTCCTTTTCTTGTGGAATTCATTTTTTAAAAAATTTGTACAATACAATATAAGATATTTTGAAATTAAGTGATATGATATGTGGCATGCATAAAGTATTGTAGGAGCTGTAAGACAGAGATAAAAGCTCTCATTTGGCCAAAAGGTATTTAACTATTCTTCTACTCTCACTATACAGGTAAATGCTCATATTGGAAGAAAGAACGCAGATAGAGAGCAGTTAACTTTAGAGTGAGAAGAAAACTGGTGAATCGGAGGAGAGCTAGAGCCAACATTCTGGGAAATGTTATTGAGAAAAGCAAAGCTATCCAGAGAGAGTCTAGCAAAGACCCGGAATCACATGCTGAACTTTGAAAATGTGCACAATCAAAGACTCTGCTCCATTGGGTCAGCAACCGAGCCAAGGAGAAAGACAAAATTGGCGGTCACTACCAGCTCTTCACTACAAATTGGAAATAAGTATCAAAACCTACTCCATGGGCCGGCCCGGTGGCGCACTGGATAGTGCGCCGCTTGGGAAGCGCGGCAGCGCTCCCGTCCGAGGGTTCGGATCCCACATACAGACCGGCTCCCGCTCACTGGCTGAGCGAGGCGCGGGAGCAACACTGAGGCTTGCGATCCCGTTGCCGGTCCCGGTCCGGTACGGGGGCAACACTGAGGGTTGCGATCCCGTTGCCGGTCCCGGTCCGGTACGGGGGCAACACTGAGGGTTGCGATCCCGTTGCCGGTCCCGGTCCGGTACGGGGGCAACACTGAGGGTTGCGATCCCGTTGCCGGTCCCGGTCCGGTACGGGGGCAACACTGAGGGTTGCGATCCCGTTGCCGGTCCCGGTCCGGTACGGGGGCAACACTGAGGGTTGCGATCCCGTTGCCGGTCCCGGTCCGGTACGGGGGCAACACTGAGGGTTGCATTCCGTTGCCGGACACGGAAAAAAAAAAAAAAAAAACAAAACCTACTCCATATCCTTACTTCATGGAAAACCTGTAGTCACTTTTCTATGCTGAAAATCTTTAAGCTTTACCAACTTTGGAACCAAGAGTGATTAAATTTTTAAAAAATGATATTTCAGGATTTATACTAAAATGAACTAACCTTCTCAGATGGATTATATAAATAACCATAAAATTAGTTGCTACCATTGTGGTTTATCAACAATGTTTGAAGATCTCATATAAAAGTTTACTCAGTTAAAAGTTTTCAAAGTCTATGTCCTCTCCACAGAGATAATATTTTTTAATCTTTTATATAATTGTCATTTTCATATGAAAAGCTTACTTTTTCAGAAGTCCTTAGTTTCTAAGACTATTTTCCATCTTTACTCTAGCTGTTAGCAAAGGAAGATTCCTCTCCCCATTTTCACTTGTTCTATCTACACAAGAGTAATATACCAAGTTTTGTTCTGATTGTCAGAGAAGTAAGGGATAGTATTAATAAAATAACCTAATAAAAACCATATGAGCTTGTTAGGACATGAAAATTATAAGGAACATGCAGGAAAAATAATGTGATTCACTATATTATGGAATTTTTATTGTTTCCCTGTTAAATAAAATATATTTGATCTAATAAGCCCTCCTACAGACATTTTCCTGATTCCTCTTACCTTTGATTTCAAGTATGTGCACTTTACCTTGGAGTTCTTCCTTTTCTTGAGCTGCCTAAATGAACACATTTCAAAAAAGAGAAGAGTCCTCCAGAATAATCTTAGAGAATATCTACTTAAGTATGAAAAAGAGAATACAGTAACTCTAATATGTTTCCTGTAATTATTAATAAATAATTGAAAACTCAAGGATTAGCATAAAGATGCTCCTTCCTCAATCACAATATTCTTGCATGAATATTGGGTATATTGTATAATGAGATTTATCTTGGATAGCTGTCTGTGGCAAGGGAGCATGTACATAATCACCATGAGTTACGTGTATGTCTATTTTTCTAAAACATTATTTTATAGGTGCTTTTTAAACTTCATTATCACCAAAAACTGTATTTTAATTTCAAAAGCATGTTTGTCTTAGAGCTTGTGGTCACATTGCATGGGTTAGTTTCAGTGAAAACATTTATTTTTAGAATACATTTAAATACATTTAGAAAAGACATTTAGATATTTTATAATTCTCTGTGAAAGATGTTAAGACTTACCTAACACATCAATCATATATCAGAAACTGATGACACATTAAGATATAGTCAAAATACAAAATAGCTATTTTTTTTTAACAAAATGTGAACACCAAGATTATACTAGAACATGGTCCTGGGAGGATCTCTGCCATAGGATTCCTATGGACACATAGTTACTTAATGGAGAGCCAAATAAAACATAGCTTACCCATATTCTTTCTACAGCTACCCACTTCTGAAAAAAATTCTGAATTCTTCCTAAAACTACCCATTTCAAAGTTTATTTCTTACATTAACATGTTCAGGTCTTTTACCATTTTCATGTGAAATTTTTTTATAGTCATTAATATAAGAAAAAAAAAAACACAAGAACTAAGCTGAGATACTATATAATATTTATCAAGAAAATGTATAGAATGTGTAAACCAGTTAAATATATTAGAATTATTATACAGTATATGTTGATATTTTAGGAGTCATCTAACTTTGAAAATCCCAACTCTTATATTTGAATTCCTTGGAGCTGGTTTTAGTTTTTGTTGTAATTCAATTATTCTTTCTCATAAAATCCTAGCTGACATGTTATACTGATAAGTCTAAATAAAGTTGAAAGTGAAATGGTAATAGTGCATGTCTTAGAAAAATTGGAAATCTATGTCAAACTTTGGTTCTCGGAACAAATTGGAAAATTTAATTTTATGAATAATCTCACTATTTTAGTAGAGGTTCTAAGAATTCCACATTTAATATAGGGTCATATACTTTGTAAAAATTAAAAAAAAAAAACCCTACTTTTCTTCAACAGTCATGTTTAAGAAACCAAAAAGGTAAACCAGAAACTGGAAGATAACATTTGCGATACATATATCTAACAAAAGATGTACCTAGAACATATAAAGGATTACTACAATAACATCAACAATAATAATAATAACAGCAATAAAAAATGGGCAATGAACTTGAAAAAAGGTACAGGAATGGCCATTAACCTTATAAAAGTACTCAATAATATCAGTCAAAATATCAGGGAAGTGCAAATTAAAAGCACCAAGAAAATAAATAAATAAATGCAAATAGAACTTACAACGCTTCATTTTCAAAAAAGTGCTGAAAAGGAAACAAAAAGAATGACATTATGAAGTGTTGATGAGAATGTAGAGAAACTGGAACTCTCATATATTTCTGCTGGGAACATAACATGGTACAACCACTTTGGACAAAACATTTGACATTTTCTTACATAGTGAAACCTACACCCACCATATGACTCAGCAATTCTAGTCCTTGGTTTTTACACAAGGGAAATGCAAATATATGTTCACATGAAATACACAAATGTCCACATCAGCTTTATTCATAATAGTCCTAACTGGAAACAACCTGTATATGTCCACAAACAGCTGAATGAATAAACAATGGAGTGCTAAACAGTAATAAAAAGAAATGAACTACTGAAATATGCAACAGCATAGATGAATCTCAAAAATGTTACATGAAAGAATAGGTACAAAGAGTAGTACAAAAACATACATACACTATGATTTAATTTAGATGAATTTCTAGAACAGATAAAGTAAGCTATATAATAAAAGCCAAGACTGTAGCTCTCTGGGGCTGGGAATGGGAGTGGAGCCACTGACTAGACAGGGGGACAAGAAAACTTTGGGTGGTCAAACATTCTATATCTTAATCACACAGGTATGTCTATATGTCAAAACTCATCGATCTGTGCACTTAAAATCTCAATATTTTATTTTATGTAAATTAAACCTCAATGTACCAAAAAAAAAAAAAAAAAAAAAAAAAAAAAAAAGGAATAAAAATGCAGTGTGGGAAAAAAAGATTAGAGCCATGGTATAATATTGGATTTTTTTTTTCATTATGTGTTTATTAGGTTTTTAAAATGGCAAATATTCATCTTTGAAATTATGAGCTCTGTATCTTATTCACTAATATTCAAATGGATAAGCAAATGGCATTTTTGACACCTGAATGCATAATTCCAAGTTGAATGTGAATTTAAGATTGTCTATGATTGGTATAGATAAGAGAAAGTTTTTACGTCCTATCTTCTACTTTTAGTTTTGTGTCTTCTCATTCTGCAAGAGTTACATAAAATAAAATGCTCTGAAAAATTAAATGACAAATTTTTCTTCCCGGTTAATTCCCGCATCTATTCATACAATGTTAAGCACTAAGTATTCAATCATATTCCAGAATAAGGTACATGCATTCCTTTCACCAGGGCTACATAGTTAGTGAAGCAAATAAGCAAGTAGAAAATTTTCACACAGTAAGTGATGTAATCAAGTTGAATAAAAGATGCTATGTTAAAGGAAGGATTTAAAATGATGCCAGATATTCTAAGGGTTACCTACAATGCCATGTTTAGTATGAAATTTATTCTGAGACCTTTGGCAAACTGTTAATGGGTTCTAATTACAGTTTAAGATGATTTGGTGTGTATTTAGAAAGATCTCTGCTGTCAGCATGTTGAAAAAGAATTGACTGAATCACAACTGCAAGCCATAGCACAAGATTGTAAGTGGGTTTAAGTCCAGGGCAGTTCTAAACGCATGAATAACAATGGCTTGTAACTCTGGTAGTAGTAGGTGTGGCAGGGAGAAAAAAAGGAAGATTAGATAAATATTTTGTTTCTGACTTGTGTATAGCTCAACTACTCGTATTTCAACAAATAAAACAAGGATGCAGATATTACGATTAAGGTGAGTTGGAGTTGGGAATGACCAAGTATTGCTGTATAGACTTAGTTTCTCAGAAAGTATCCAGAACTCTCATTGATCTTACCATTTTTTAACATTTCAATGTTAGCAGAAATTTAAATACCAAATCAGAGGGATTAGGACTGTTTTTATAGGAGCAAATCAGACCCTGAAAGGAGAATGTTTTAGCTTAAGATATTTACACGTATCGTTCAAGTATCAAATTTTTATTGAATACTGGAGATGCTCTCCATAAATTTTAGGGAAAAAACAATGAATTATTGGATATATTGCCTCTAAGGAACAGTAAAATACCGTTGGTTTGCTGTACAAGAAACAATTTTTAGTTCAGTCTTCTCAATATTTCAGGAATGTGTCTCTTTAAATACAGTCTTAAAGTTCACCTAATTTTATGTTCTAGAAAATTTTCCAAGATGGAGCCCCCATTATGTCCGAATTTTACATTTTGAGGATGTCTTTTAAATATGGTGTTTCAGCTTATCTTTACTTCAGTAATGGTCTTTTAATTTTTTCACATATTTTTAAAGTTTATGAATTTGAGGACTCATAATTTGTCCTTAAATAAAAATTGAGTAGGCTCCATCTTTGTTGTAATTCTGAAAATATAGTAATCTGAATAAGAGCTGGATATAATTTGCTTTCTCAAGTACTTTTTTCCTTTGGTAGAAAATTCAATGTTTTGTTTCAGTTATTTATTTATTAGATTTAGAGCTGATTTATATATAAAATGTTGATTCTCAAAAATCTAGTAATAATCTCTTTCTCAGCATACATATTTTAGCCTGGACAGTTCCTGTGTATCAATACTTTAAAACTCAGACCAAATGTTTATTGTTTTATAGGATATTTCCTGAATGTACATACAAATTATTTACTTTCTTTTTGTTGCATAGTTCATTTATGTCTCTGACAAAAAAAAAAAAAAAAAAAAAAAAAAAACGTGTTCACCTATTATTTTATTTGTTGATTCAACAAACTGCTTGAACATCGCTATTTGTCAGGCACTGAAATAGGCATTTGCTATATTTATTGCTGAGTAAAATGATGCACCTGCTCTCAGGCAGCTTTCACTCTTATCTATCACATTTTGCTGGAATTCTTTTATTGCTTCAATAAATATTTATTGTGTGCCTTCTCAGTACTAGACTGATGTAAAAGCTTTGAATGTGCCTGTGAAACGAAGATGTAAAAATTTTACCCTCATGGACTTACTTTCTAGCAGAAAGAGACAGTTAATAAATAATAAACGTAATAACTATGTAAATCATAATGTGTTAAATAGTGATAAGTGTACGGAATGAAGAAGAGGAAGAACAGATCAAGAGAACTCGAATGTACCTAGAGATTGGGCAGGAAGAGAGGGCAAAATATACTACTAAATAGGATGACCAAGGTCAGCCTCTCTGGGATGATATTTGAACAAATGCTTGAAAGAGGTAAGAGAGTTGGGAAGTGGATATCTGAGGAAAGAGCATTCCAAGCAGAAGGAATAGCCAATGCAAAGACCCTAATGCAGGAGTGTGTGAAATTAAAAATAGAGCAAGGAAATCAGTATGCCTAGAGGAGAGCAAGCAAGGGGATAGTAGGAAAAGTCTGCCAGCAATGTAAAAACTTACAAGCATATATATATGCTTTTCTCAAGAATATTCAGAATATTCTAAGATAGAAGATCTCAATATGTCTCAATATCAGTTATTTCTATGCCTTATGTTGTGGTCAGCAAAGGTTCTATGTCTTGTTTGTTCTGTTTTCTTCTCTGCCTCAGTGTAATGTGCAAAGTCCTCTTCTTTAAAAATAATATATATGTGTATAATAAATTATCTTAAAAAGTAAATAAAATAAAATGAAATAAAAACAACATACCTAAATGAATTTCCAAACTTTTCTCTGGTCCATAATTAAATATGAGGATATACAGTCATCATTTCAATAGTCTGTACCTTTTGGGTAAATCAGAGAAAATTAGTAAGAAGAAAGTGGAATAATACAAAACAGAAAATACAACTAGACTTCACCTCAAGCTCTAAATCTGTCTCTGATTGCCATCAGCTTATGCCTAAATGTTGGCCATGTCTGTTTTAAAATCTGATTTCCTCATGAGCTCTTCAACCTCCTACTTTTTCTTCCTTTGTGGTATACTGCAGTTTGTTCCCGAGTCCCTGACATTTCTGGCAAGGGTCACTGTATTTATTCAGTGCCAATAAGTTAGGAATAAATTCTTACATGTTGGGTAGAATCTTCACTATTGTTTTGCAAATTAACTGATTGAAACAAAATAGTGATAATGTGTTATTATGGTTAAGGTTAATAAGCTACTGATTACCTCTAGAGGATACAATTGCAGACACATTATTTAAAAGGCCTGTTTTGTTGAACTAACTGATAAATGAACAAAACATTTATGTGCATGGTGTATTAACATGAGCATGGGATTTTGAACGAGGTAGAGCTAGTCCAATTTCTTTCCCACTGTCCTCTCTGTCCCTCCCAAATGTTAGCTTCACCCTGAGGATGAGTCTCTGTATTGTGTGGACTATCTATAACTTATAATTCATGAGATATCCAGCAAATTACTTCTCTTAGCCTCAGTCAAATTATTTACACAGTTTGAGAGTGTCCACCAGCCATTGCTCATAGAAGAGATTGTAAGAGATTTGCTATCTATCTATCTTGGATCATGTGTGATAATTTTCCTGCTTTCTCGTGCTGTTTATGAAAGATAATTTTAACTTATTTTTACTACAAGCAAATAATTATAAAAGATAATCACCAATTCCTTTTGGTTTAGTCCTAACCAAAATAATATTGTTGCAACAAGAGTACTGTCTGTTAAATGTAGTCAGAACATTACTTGGAAACTGTCCTTGCCTTCCTTGGATTTTCTATTTTGTTATATTTGCACAACCATTCACTGATCTATTCTTTGGGGAAGAATAGATCAACACTATAATGGATTAAATATCCAGTGTCTACCAGGTGAAGGGTGCATCCTTCAATCTCTTCCACAATAGTGACTTTAAATATTTTATAGATCATATTTTATACCTGCTGAAAAACTGAATGGACCTCTCTCCATTCAAAATTGCCAATGACTATCTGTTTTGAATACCTCATGCCAATTGCTGAACCAATAACTAATTAGCAAAGAATTTTAAATCTATGAATGTAAATGTCAAAAATGAGTTTATTTGGCATTAACTATCACCAGACTTTGGCAGACAAACACGCAAGAAAATATATGAGTCAGAGGTAGATGTAACTGTCAGTTTGGCTTCCCCTTTGTGTGGGAATATTCAATAACCTAGGAAGATGCTGGAAGAAACTACCTGAGTCTCTCCCTTTCTTTGATCCTGAGCAAGATTGTTTCTGTGGCATAATGGATATTGTTAAGTGTCTACCCAGAATCAATTCTAATCCTTCCTCTTTTCTAAAAGCACCAGATTTCCCCTCAGGGTTTTTCTGCCCTTATGCAGCCTCTGTACTTCTGCACGTAGGCTTGATGCCTTAACACAATCAGCACATTCCATTCCCCTTCCCCTTTATTTGTATAAAGGGTTGGCATGTGACCTGATTGTTCCAATCAGGGTGATTCTAAGGATTCTTGTTTGTTATTCTGGAGCTTGGTGTTTATTGTAATTTCTACAGAAACTAAGAAAAAGAATATATAGCTCCAGTAACTCCTGGAAAAGAGTTTAAATCAACATAAAGCATCAACCATAGGCAGAAACAAGTATTGGGGAGGGCAGAGAAGAAATTGGAATGGAAACTGAGTCCCTAGTTCTTTCTTCAGACTCTGGACTAGCCCACCTTAAAGCACATTAGATTTCTGGAATTCCAGCTGGAAAATCCCTTTATACTGCCTCGATATATTTGGGCACATACACTGGGGCAAGAAAGACAAAACTCTATGTGTATACGTGCTTGAGCATGTGCGTGTGTGGCAGGGTAGGACTCGGAAGGCAGGAAGGCTGTGTGGTTTAGATGCTTAAACAGGCTTCTTAATTGTCTATGCTATCCATGGTTTAGGAAGAATCAATTTGGAATAATTACAGTGATCATTAGTACCTCAAATACTTCCTGAATTGGGAATCACACAGCATACTTCTCCTGGAAGTTTCCACATGAAGAGAGATAAAGAACTCCCAGACTATCTTAGATAATTTTCCAAATCACCAAAGTGATGCTGTTCAATCAATAGTCATTTAATTCTGATTGACATATATAACATCAGTGATTATGGTCGTTATTGAAGTTCTTCTTGTAAAAATAAGTGATGACTTTGTGTACCAGTTTCAAGATGAATTATGGTCTCTGACATGTGGAAAAAAAAGTTAAAGACATGTAACATGTTACAACTGACATGTCTTTAACTTTTTTCACAGTTTCATGGTTGTACAACCACAGTGGCAACATCTGATTTAAGGCTTGACCTGACTCTGATACGTTCTGTCTATAGAAAGATACAGGGATAAGATTTAGATGGTAATTTTGGCATAACTAACAATCACCAATTTTGGAATTACCCATAACTTCTCAATAGATCAGTTTCCTCTAATCTTTGCCATTATAGTACAATGTACCACTCTTTCTTAGCATGTGGTTTGTGTAACTGTGGAATACTTTTGATTAATGTCTGTTTTATCAACTAATATCTTATCCCCCAATGGTAGAGACCATTGTGTAGAAATATTCACGATTAACTTCCTAAAACCTATCATGACATAGGGCATTTAGTAGGCCCAATGGGTGTTAGGTGAGTAGGGGAAGGAGGAGGCATATAGTGGAACAGGAGACAGTTAAATGACGCATAATGTCCAAAAGCAAAAATCAAGTGACATCCCCATACCTTAACACATGAGTGACTTTTGTTTAATGATCATTACAAAGACTAAGACTACAAGAGAATAAATTTTAAATCATAACTAGTAACAACTTGGAGACAGTAAATAAATCTTACTAATCTATTTTAAAAGTTTTAAAGAATAATTTTATGTGGATTCTGTTTTTCATTTTTATTTCATGTGTAAATCACTTCAAATATTGAATCCAGATGGTGCAGTCTCAAAGATTTTATATTTACACACAGTCCAAAATTCTTTTCCAAATCAAATGTGAAAGCAACATTTCACATAACCAGTTCTGAAAGTTTCAGCAAAAATGTGATAGCCCTCAAAAATAGAGACTAGAAGGGCTTTCCTTGTTTCTTTGAGAATGTGAAAGTCCTCTGATTCTATGAGTATTTCATCCATCCTGTAAAGGTGCGCGCGCTCTCTCTCCTTTCTGTCTCTCTTTCTCTGTGTGTCTTTTTTTCTCTCTCCCTCTGCCTCCTTCTAGAAAAAGCCGAAGCAAGAGAATGGATTAAAAGGGAAGCGTTTTCTCATGCTAAGCCTTCATTCACTGCTACCCCCGTCAAATACACACACACACACACACACACGCACACACACACACACACACAGAGACAGAGACAGAGACAGAGAGACAGAGAGAGAAATGAGTTTTGAAATCTTATTAAGAGTAATTGATAAATGTTTCATTTCCCTTTGAATGAAAACTTCTTAATGCTTTTCTTCACATATATAAAATGTTCTTCTCATGGTGATTACTACCTGTGTGCATGAGCAGTGCTCAAAAGCCCAATTACTAACTAATATATCTACCAACACTGTACTGGAGGAGTTTGCTTTTTGATTTGGAGCAGTAACTACTGTTTTGCTGAACCTTCCCTGTGTGCAGTTCTGCTTCTTAGACATTTAGGAAGCTCACAGATTTTTTTAAAAAAAAAAAAAAAAAAAAAAAAAAGTGGCTATTTTCTTATACCCTCATGCCATGTTCTATTGCTAATACGATCTTTCTCTCGATACAGACTGCAGCTATATTGCATAATTGAAAACTGAATTTTAAAACATCCTTCTGGGTCATTTCAGCTAGCCTACAAACTGCCATTACTATTATGTGAGGATTCTCAGTTAAGAATTTTATTTTTTGTATGAAATGTGCCTTTTATGTTTGATTCAAATGGTTAACCCATGTATGTTTACTGTCATATTTTGTGCTTTCTCTTAATTCTATTATGATTTTTATGTTCATTTTATACTTCCTTGTTGCTGCTTCTTTTTTCTATTTGTTTTTAATTTAAATGGGAAGAAACAGAGATTCAATTTATTCAAATAACGAAGGAACTTTAATAATTCAAGATAAAACAATCTGTTGTACCAAAGGATGAGAACAAAAATAGCGAAGGACCCTACCAATGGTCATTCAGCATTCAAGGCAACTCATATTTCAGAACTTTGTGACTTTTCACTTTAGGGTTTCAACATCTATATGTTAAAAAAAAAAAAAGGAATTTTCACCCTTAGCTGTCATGTTTCACTAATAATCTCTTTATATGCCAGTTTCCCTATTTCCGATTTTCTTCTCACTACTATGGGCCTATGCATCCCTTACTAATGAAATACATATATTCCGATAGATTTGGCAAGTTACTGTTATCAGAACTTCTTATGCCAGGCCTCACTGTGGGCAGAAAATTGTGTGTGAATTGACTCCTTTTGTGCTACATCCTCACCTCTAATCCAAAGTGCTATAGGAAGTTCAGGGTCATATGGTGCTATGGTCCAAATGTGTTCCCCCAAAATTCATGTATTGAAAACTTAATCTCCATTGTGACAGTGTTAAGAGGGTGGGAAATCCAATTATGGAATTTGAAAGGTGGAGTCTTTAAGGAGATTAGATTGTGAGGCCCATGTCCTAATGAATAGATTGATCCATTCATGGAGTAATGTGTTGATGGTATAATGGGTGGTTATGGTCATTGTTCTGATAACTTTATAAGGAGAATAAGTGAGAAGGTTAGCTCTTTTGCTCAGTCCATTCTTGCATTGTGATACCTTGCGTAGCTGTAGAAGAGGTGCTAACCAGATGTGTCCCCTGGACCTTGGACTTCCCATCCTCCATAATAAATAAATTCTATTTCTTCATAAATTATCCAGTTTCAGGTATTCTGTTATAAGCAACATAAATGGACTAATACTTATGGCTACTCTAGGTTGATACCTCTGAGAGGTATGTAAACAGGGCTATCTCTTTTAAAATAAACTTTTGTATGACTGGCATTTCTAGTACAACTGTCTTTGATTTCTAGCATTTACAGCCTTATATTCATGTATCCAGTTGCCATATGAAATAATCTAATTAACAAATGAAAACTACAAAGATAATTAGTCTGATCTGGTTAAGCTGTAACCCAAAGTATTAGTGGCTTTAAAAGATGGAAGTTTATAGTTGTCTTATGTAAAACAAGTTTGCTACTGTCTCTTCATGCATCCTCCCTACTTCATTTTCTCTCTTCTTTTATTGTAAAGCATGCTCCTTAATAATAGCCAATGTTAACTAAAAATTCTGTGTTGGGAATATAATATGCAGTTAAGTCTAGAGATGGTGGTATTGATAGGGACATAATAAAAAAGAAGAAAAATAAGAAATTCAAACCCATAATAATTGCCTATTACTGGTGGTGCTGATATGATATTGTCCTAATTCAATTAAGTAGTAATTACAATTAACTACTATTTAATTGAATTAGGAAAATATCATATTTTCTAATGACTGATAGATATTTTCTGAAAAATGTATGTGTTTAAATAAATTTATATAGAAATTTGAATATGTACATTTTGTTTCTAATTCTAATAAGCATTTTCATTTGTTTATAAAATCATACTCTATGTTATATTTCTCTAATAATAAGTATCATGAATGATTTAGTATTTATTGATTCTTCCTTGTGCAAAAGAAGGAAATTAGCAGCACACTTTTACTTCCCCCCCTTCTCTTGCCCCTTTCCAGCTTTTTTTTTTTTTTTTTTGTCTTTTTCCGTGTCCGGCAATGGATCGCAACCCTCAGTGTCGCCCCCGTACCGGACCGGGACCGGCAACGGGATCACAACCCTCGGTGTTGCTCCCGCGCCTCGCTCAGCCAGTGAGCGGGAACCAGTCTGTATGTGGGATCTGAACCCTCGGGCGGGAGCACTGCCGCGCTTCCCAAGCGGCGCACTATCCAGTGCGCCGCCGGGCCGGCCCCAGCTTTTGTTGATATTATAAAATGTAATATCACAAGTATTCATTTTTGTTCTGTCTTCTCTTTTAACATTTATTTAAAAAGAGAAGAGGAATTCTGAAAATGAGGCAGTCTGTTTTGAGTGTATTTTCTCTGCTCCTGTATCTGATTGTCTGTCACTACTGAGCTAGGTGGCTCTGGCAAATCCGAGATGGGTGATCATCCTAAGAAGCATTGGTGTGCGTATGGGATTAAAGTGCTTTTACTTTTGGGAGGAAAGCCTCGAGATACAGTGGGTAATGGGAAACTCCATAGTTAGGTTCTAAATATAGTACTAGAATAGCAAGGTGCTGAAAGATTTGAGTACCACCCAGTCCCAGCACCCCTCTCTCTTTCACATAAACGTACAAATACCATAGATGTACCATATTGCCGCTGCATAAAAATGTATGGTCTCTCAGGAAGTCAAGAGACTGAGCAGGAACCTCAGCAAGAGACTGAGGCTCCTTATTCTTGAGACTAGAACAGTAGAAAAAGCAGGGACTTGGAGGGTTTCCTCCAGCTTGGGGTAAACTAGGGGTCAAGGAAGATAAAAAGCTGCTAACAGGACAGTGAACTCATCTTCTTCCATTATGAGGGATGCCCCCATCTGAGATATTTCCAATGAGCAAAACTCAGCCTTAGAAGCCAACAATAATGACAATATAAAAACAACAAACAACAATACAACCAAGGAGCTTAGTAGCCTGAGAGAAAGATTAGCTACCAAAAGGGGCCAAATGGATGAGTAAGAGAAAAACTTGGACAGAATAAGTTAACTTCAGCACCAAGGAAAACATAAAACCATTATTCTAGACCCAAATGCTATGATTTTAATTAATTAGAAACTAGTAAACACACAAACAAAAAAGATGGCCACTGAAGAGAGTGGACTGAGATGAGGAGTGTGCGGAGTGCAGGTAGGAAAGATCTCTCAAACCTTAAGCATCTAGACATCGGTCTAGGTAGAAATCATTAGTGGAAATGTAGGATGCTAGACGAGAAACCCAAAACAACTCTTCTCTCTGATACCTTAACAATAAAATGAGGATAAGAATAGTATTTCATAGGATTGTTATAAAGAATTAAAAGCATTAATATTTGTAAAAGTTTAAAACAGTTTTTAGCAAATGGTAAATGACATATAAGTGTTTGCTAAATAAATTAATAAAACAGCAATAATTAATAAATTCAAATGCTGGTTATTTGAAAAGATGAATAAAATAGATAAATGCTTTTTGATGCTGGTTTAAAAAGAAAAAAGAGAAAGAGAAAAAACACACATTTTGCAATATAAAAGTAAACACCTCTACTATACAGAAACTTAAAGGAATTACGTTTGAACATTACCAAAAAACTTATAGCAATTTGAAAACCATGAGAAATGAATGATTTTCTATTTAAATGTAAATTATCAATATTGACCTGATAAGAAGTTAAAAATCTGCATGGATCTATTACCACAGTATAAACTGGCAAGGGGCACCAGGATCAGATGGATTTCCAGTTAAGTTTTATTTAAACTAAAAAGACAGATTTTCAAATTATTACAATTATTTCATACCAAAACTGGAAAGTCTTCAGATTTATTTTAGAAGTGCAATATAACTTATAATCAGCACCTGATTAAAATAGAAGGAAACAGGAAAAAAACACAATTTCACTTTTATGGAAATATTCAAAATAAAGTAAATAGAACTCAACCAGAACATTAGGGCCAATGGGTTTATTCCTTAGAAGTTAAAATTTTTATTTTATAATTTTACCATTATATATTATAATGTGAGATGAAGCAGGAATGTTCATGTTAGGAGTGAAGGCTTTTTTGAAGTTAAATGTAAAAATAAAATGCTTGCTGCTGATACAGAAGAGTAAGTGAGAAAAATAAAAGAACAAAGAGAGACAGACTTTAGATTTTGGCTTGACTAAGACTGGGTAGGATGCTCATGATCTACTCTCAGCAAAAGTAATAGAGGAAGAAAATATACAGTAAAAGGTTTCCCAAAAAGTCAAGGGCTGGGCTAAAGAGAAGCAGAAGTGGCAGTATTATCACTGTGGAAGATGAATGTAGTGGCACTTCTAATTTATTTAGTATTCAGGATTTCAACCTTAATTAGGATTCCTTTGTCACATCATTCATCAAATGTACTTGAAGAAATGGAAATTAACCTCAAAGTTTCTGTCGCCTCAGGCATGCTTTTAATACTTTTACTCATTTCAGTGTATTGTGAAGTACAGTGAGTTGACTTGGAAATGTTTTAGTTGGAATAAGTAACATCCAAATGAAGAAATCACACATTATAAGCAATTCTGGCAGGGATATCAAAAAGCAGCTGTCTAAATGGTTACTAACTGTAACCATTTGTTGTTGGTGTTTCTTTCAGCCATTGTTAAGAACACTACTGTTTTTTCCCCCAAATATTGTACTATTTCCATCTTGGTGATTTGATTAGCAAAGGTCCTTTAAAAAAATTACTTTAAGAAGGATTCTTGCTTGTGATATTTCACATTAGTTTTGTTAACAATGTGACTATACTACGAAAGGAATTTGTATATTTATGACTAATTTATCGAGTCAAATATGGAGAATGTAGGATTATTAATTCAACAGTTACGTTTAGCATGTGCAGAACTAGTCTAAGCATCAAGATATCCCTTTTTCAACTTTCCTCTCCAGCAAAGTTTCAGCTATCTCTCAAAACCTTGTCCTGTGGTCTTATATCATACCTTCTTTGATAACTCTGGCCCAAGTAGAATAAATTATTTTCTCTACTTTGTACTTGTAGCCCTTGGCACAAGCATCTTATATGAATTGTCCATGTGCATAAATGTAGGATACATATATACCATGTATATTTCTGTATAGAATATAAACATTAAAAAGTCAGGGCAGTGTTATATATATTTACATTTCCAAAATAACGAGATCTCAGAAGGCATTTAATATGGTAGTCATTTTTTAATTTCATAAATATATAAGTGAATACATGAATAAACTCTAAGACACAGTTTAATCACGATTAGGTATAGTAATACCATACTTATTGGGTAATTGTAAGATCAATTTTTTTTTTTTTGTCTTTTTGTCTTTTTTCCGTGTCCGGCAATGGATCGCAACCCTCAGTGTTGCCCCCATACCGGACCGGGGACCGGCAACGGGATTGCAACCCTCGGCGTCACTCCCGCGCCCTGCTCAGCCAGTGAGCAGGAACCGGTCCGTATGTGGGATCCGAACCCTCGAACGGGAGCGCCGCCGCGCTTCCCAAGCGGCGCACTATCCAGTGCGCCACCGGGCCGGCCCAAAGATCAATTTTTTAAAAGTCTCTCTAAAGTGTATGGAATGTGGTATTTTGTTGTTGGTCTCATGGAATTTTTTGAATTTACATCTACAATGTACAAATAGTGCAATAACTGTACTTGGGTTAAGCACTAAGGTTAGAAACAAATTCGAGCCCCTGCTTTACTACACACTAGGTGTAGTGTGACCATGGCCCAGTTTTTAAACTTTTCTACACTTGGTTTCCTCATCTGAAAAATGTGAATAATAATGTGATGTATTACATAGGGCTATTTGTTAAAATTCATTGAGGTAGATTAATAGCATGCTTAAAAGAAAGTTTGACACATAATGAGTATACAATAATTATCGGTTATTACTATTACTAATATTGTTTGATCTTTATAAAAAGATAGATAATTCCACTAGGCAATTCCCCCTTCTTTCACCTGTATTATAAAATAAGAAACTGGATTCCTAATGCCCCTTTCCTTTGCTAATTCTTGCATGTTACCCATAAATAGTAATGTAATACTAAGGACAAAGAATTTCACTAACTTTTAGAAGGAGCTCTACGAGAGTATATAGTGTTCTCCAAAATAGAATAAAAGCTCCCTATATATTAATATCCAGTGGGCAAAAGCTTTGTGGGTTTCTTAAACCAAAATTTGAGTGTTGGCTCAAGAAACCCTGAGAATATTCTCACTCCTCTGAGAAAATACTCTGTGTCTTATACTTCAAAGCTGTCAGTCAGTATTTTTGATCATTAGCCATCTGTGATTATTTTAATTTTTGCCAGCAGGGGAAGGAACTCTTTTCTACCCAGGAGCTCTGTTATTACAATATAATTTATATGTAAAGAGCTCATTTCATCAGTGATAGAAACTTTTACACAGTTTTTTTAAGGTTTGAAAGAAATTTATGGCATCTCGTTTTTTCTCTCTCCAACTTTATACCACTGGTTCTCTGTCATAATTCACTTTTATGCTCACATTTTTCCATACAGAAACTCTACAGCACCTTATTGACACTTTTTTTGTTTTTATTTTTGTTTTGTTTTGTTTTGTTTTGGCAGCTGGCCGGTACAGGGATCCAACCCTGGACCTTGGTGTTATTAGCACCATGCTCTAACCAACTGAGCTAACTGACCAGTGCACCAGTTGACTCTTTTAAGAACAGGATTATAAGTAAGCTTATTTCCATATGTTTTAAATATAAAACCGCATATTAGTTGTACTGGTATTTTAAAATTTAAAATTTGTAGAGAAAAATACAATTTTATTTTTCCATGATATTTAGTATTGAAGAGGAAGCCTCTATTTGAGATTTCTTTCTTAACAGTGTATTAGAATGGCATAATGACATTTTAGCTATAATTATGTCATAAGGGCAAGTTTTGAGAGACCAAAAAAAATAAATTGAAAATAAAGAAGTTGGCCTTTCTCAGTAATACCATGAATTAGGACATAAAGTCATGGAATCACTTCTATACCTCACTTCACTACTGCTTCTGATTTCAGTTTGAACTTCAGCAAGTCAAAAGCTCACCTCAATTACTTTACCTATAATGTGGGATAATAATGTTTAACTGAATACAGTTATTGTAAAGATTAATGAGTTACTGGCCATAAAATGTAATACATGTATTAAAAGTCTCTGCATGAACAGAAGACTGAATCCCCAGGTCATTATTGCAGAGTGGTTTGATGAAGTGAAGTGAATTATTGATAAACTACACAAAATTTTAGGTCTTGAACTTTACAAAGCAAGTTTCAAATTTCAGGATAGGTGCCAGTAGAAATTAGTGCTTTTCAAAAGCCTGTGCCATTTCTTGTGGAATCAGAAGATATATTGTTGTTTTCTGTGCTGGTGAAAGGTTGTATTATGTTTTCAGCAAAGTTGACTCCTGAGGAAATTGCTGCTGATTTGAGGATACTCCTATATTTTTCTTCTTTCTTTTTCCTCTCCCACATCCTCACCCTAATTCCATTTCTTTCCTTCCCTGTCTATGCTTTCTTTAAGAACTTGGAATTCTTACTCTCAAAGCTTCAATAGAGAAAGTGATTACAGTGTGGTGGCAGGAAAACTGCAGCAACAGCAGACAACCCCACAATCCTTCCTCTTTCAGGGCACTTAGATGCCTAGCTTAAAAAATAATTCAGAAGTGGGGCCGGCCCGGTGGCGCACTGCTATAGTGCGCCGCTTGGGAGGCGCAGCGGCGCTCCCGCCGAGGGTTCGGATCCCACATGCAGACCGGTTCCCGCTCACTGGCTGAGCGAGGCGCGGGAGCAACACTGAGGATTGCGATCCCGTTGCTGGTCCTGGTCCGGTGCAGGGGCGGCACTGAGGGTTGTGATCCGTTGCCGGACATGGAAAAAGACAAAAAAAAATAATAATAAAAAAAATAATTCAGAAGTGACATCGTGTTCATTTAGACAACTTTTACTAAGAGGTTTAAAAACAATGCTAAGCATAAATGTAAAGCGTTTCTTGTTTTTGTTTTTATCTAGGATTGGGGAGGAGGGTGTGTAAGCACACACACACACACACACACACACACACAGTGAAGTATGGGGAGTGTTACTTTCTGAAACAGTGATCAGTTTGGTGAAGCAGCAGCAGCGCATCTTCTGAGAAATAGCAGGGGAAGTAGCCAAGTGCCCAAATAATCCTGAGTCACTAGGTCCGGTCCCATTTAAAACTAACCTAATCTGTATCCAATTTAACATCTGAACTTAATTTTCTTAGCTCTAATCAACCCAGAGCATCTTTCCCATGGAAGCCTTGAGATCAGTCATGCTATCCAGAAATGTCAAGAGTAATAACAAATAATTGCTACATATACCTTCATACAACTTGCCTCTTAGAGGTGGTTTCTTAACTAAAAACGAATGAACTTTAAAGCATGGAGCTTTATGATGCAAAACAATCTGTGTCTGTATGCTAATCATTTTTTTTTTAAAGGTCGAGTAGTGTCAGTAACCTTGTGGACATAATTTTGTTTCAATGCTAAAAGATTAAAAAAACATAACAACAACAACAACAACAACAACAAAAACAACCAAAAACCCACTGCAGTTTACAGAGTGTAGTTGCTGAAATATTGAAACGGTTTTGCTCAGTCCAACGTGAATTTTTCATACCCTTGACCAGGGCTGCTAAAATCACATGACTCTCATGCATTGTCCAGTTATATAGCCAAAGAAACAACGTGACACATTGCCGTCTCAGTAACTTGGGTTTATGTCCTGGAAAGCAACTCCACCTGCAAATTGTCAGAATTCTCAGACAACTCAGTTAAACCTGCCCTCCTATCCAGAGGTAAGAAACAATCAAGTAAGAAACTATAATTAAGCTCTGGAAGATTTAAAAAACAAATGAGTTAATGATTTTATTTCTATGCAAATAAATCTTTGGGATGGATAAAATGCATTTTTACTTCCATATTGCCAAACTTTGATTTGATTGATTCTATATTTATCCCCATGTGGCAGCTGGAGCACTCACTTTAGAGGGAAACTTTCCTAATTCCAGTCTATCAAGAAAAATCTGCAAGTTAAAAACTCACTTTTATCAGCAGGTATTCGGAGAATGGCAGGTGGCAGATAAAGCTTTTAGTGGATTATTCTAATTGCATTTTCTTTTACCTTCATAATTTAAAAAGTTGTAAGCAAAGGTAGAGGACAACTTTCTGTGGTTTTGACAGGTGTATTTACATCCTTCTCTAATAAATACTGTGTTTGAAGTTTTTAACTAACTCTAAGTATGAAGCTCATTTGATGTTATCTATAATTTGCATAATGGATGTATAGAAAGAACTAGGAATAATTGTATGCTTTAGATAGCAAGGTATTATTATTATTGCTTTATTTTTACTTTTATTAAGTGATTTTATTAATTTATTTTTAATTATTTTTAAATTTTTTTATTGAAGCATAGTTAATTGTACATATCTGTGGGGTACAGAGTTGGATATCAACACTGTGTACAGCATGTGATGCTCAAATCAGGATAATTAATGTATGCAACATTGTACAATATAATTGTTTTTTATGGCCCTTTACCAATTCCTCCCTTTCCCTCCTACCCCTTTCCCACCTCTGGTAACCTCCGTTCTGTTTTCTTTTTTAAAAGTTCAGTGTATTATTGTGATTGTTATATCTTTCTTTCTTACTTTATTTATTTAGCTCCCATTTATGAATGAGTACATGGGTCTTTCTCTTTCTGTGCCTGGTTTATTTCATTTAGAATAATTTTTTCTGTAAGTTCATCCATGTTGTTGCAAATGGCAATATTTCATTCTTTTTTATGGCAGCATGGTATTCCATTGTGTATAAATACCACATTTTTCTTATCCAATCATCCAACGATGGATATTTAGGTTGGTTCCAACTCTCACTTATTGTAAACAGAGCTACAATAAACGTGGGAGTGCAGGTGTCCCTTCAACATGATGATTTCCATTCTTTTGGGTATACACCCAGCAGTGGAGGTATTGACTAATGTTATTACATATTTTATGTCTTTCTCTACTTTTATTTATTTTCACAATTTCCTTTACTTATTTCTTACTTTGTAATGAGGACAGAAAACAACAACAATAATAATAAGTTGAATTTTCAGAAGGACAGAGCAGAACTGAGGTTACTAGAGGTGGGAAAGGGGGAGGAGAAGGGAGGATACTGAGAGGATGGTTAGTGAACACATAACAAACAGATAAGAAAAATAAGTTCTGTGGGTGTACAGTTGTACAAGTCCTCTATAATTAACAATAATTTAGTTTAAGTTGTGAAATGGGTAGAAGAGAGGGGGGTCAAATGTCCTCATCACAAAAAGTGATTGTTTTGTAATGATGAATATGCTAATTACCTTGATCTGATCATCATACTTTGTATACATGTGTTGATATTCAACTATATAACCCACAAATATGTATAATCAATAAATTTCAATAAAACAAAATAAGACAAAATTTAAATGAAAGAATAAGAAATTAAGATGATGCAAAATTAGGAGATCTAAATGAAGCAAAATTGTATTAACCTGCATCTTCTTTTATAATAAAATCTATTATAATAACAAATCTAAACTCTTCAAATCTCAGTTTAAAGCATTAGTCTGGGTTTAATGTGATATATCTAAAAGAAACTATTATTTCAAATATTAGTTAGTTAAATGAGTATCTGGGTATTTCTGATAACCCAGTTTTAATATAAGACAATGATAATATTTTTCCAACGATTTCATGTATTTTAAATAATTGAAACAAAGAATCTTTAAGTTAATCTTAAGTGACAAACTTCATAGTAACCAGCTACTCAGTAAATATAGTTTCTATTTAGGTATTTTTTGAAGCAAATATGGGTGTATCATGTATCCAGAAATATGCAAACATATTTTTTTCTCATTAGCTGGAAGAACATGAATGAGAAATGAATTTATATGAATTAGGTCAAAGGAAGAAGTGAATTCCCAACAGAAATATATGCTTCTTACTTGGCCTTTCTACCTACCTCACATTGTGTTATGTCTTTATATGTTTAACATGTCTTTCCAGAAAGATTCCTTAACACTTACTTAGAGTTTAAGCATTCATTCTTCTTCAATAATCAAATGCCTTTGTTTGCAGGTTTTCAAAATTTATCCTTTCCTCATAATCCTCACAAAAATTTCTCCAAAATAATATCATTTTTCTTAAGCAGTTACAAAGCGAGATTTTTTCTATAGTGATAGAGTATGATGCAAATATAAGAAAAGAGATCCCATGTCTGACTGAATGAACTAAAAACAGCTTCCAAGGAGGTTGCATTCTTGCTGACGCTTAGCAAATTTAAATGTGGATAGAAAGCCTCATGCAGAAAACATAGAGAAAGATGTGAGTATGATACATTTTTGGAACTACAAGTAGTTCATCATTATTTGATTTACTTTAAGGAATTCTATTTCTCTTCATTAGGTGTCTTAAAACTTTGCAAAATTGTGTAAGGAAGTTTGTGGCCAGAGATGAGTCTGAACAGGTAGGCAGGAGCTGTGTCAAAAAAGGCCTTATGGGGCCGGCCCGGTGGTGCACTGGAGAGTGCGCCGCTTGGGAGCACGGCGGCGCTCCTGCCGAGGGTTCGGATCCCATATGGAGACCGGTTCCCGCTCACTGGCTGAGCGTGGTGCGGGCGCAACACCAAGGGTTGCGATCCCATTACCGGTCAGTAAAAAAAGACAAAAAGGAATAATAATAATAATAAAAAAAAAAGGCCTTATGAACTCTGTAAAGGAATTCAGATTTGCTTTCTCTGATTCTGACCCCTTTCCTCAAAGAAGTGATTTAATGTTGTACCTTTTCCAATTTCTACACACAGACTAGACAAGGAGACAAGAAAAGTTCTGTATCTCTCATTCCAAGAAACAGAGATCAACCCAAGTCCAGAGTTTGAAGAAAAAGTGAGATAGTTAAGAAGATGTCTTTATGAACCTGCTTAGGTCTAGGAATTGTAAAGTGAATTGAACAATTACAGTGGATGTCTCAGACTCTGCTATATATATATCTAGGCTGTGAGAACTGAACAACTGTCACATACACCTTCCAAAACATTCTTTTTTCTGCATCAAAAAGACTGTAGACTCCCACTCTAAGAAATATTCTATCCTTAGGAAATATGAAATGGAGTGGGATAAAGGAAAACGCTTCTTGCTTGATCAAGACACTAAAGATGTCATTGGTTTTAATGCCTGGGTGTCAAGAATGTTCAATTTTAACAGAACCATGCAATTCCAGGAGAAAATTTTTTTAATCTTATGGTATCTTTCATTTGACATGTGGCAGGAGTCATTTGTAATAAATGTATTTCTAGTTAATTTGTGTAATTTTTATAGAATTTTATAAAGAAATAACAGTGATCATAGATTTGATTCGCTTCAATGTGTACATTCTGTGTCATTATAAGTGCAGTGAATGAAGATTTATAATCATTCAAGAGTGACCTCGATGCATGCTTCAGGTAATTGTGAGCCTCCTTTATGGCATGTTTTTGATTTTTAAATAACAGATATTTAGATGATGGGTTGAGATGTGGAGTGAGGGTGGTTACCTTCTTGAGTAATTTGAGGATAGGCCTAGGATACGCAATTTATTTTAATTTTTTCGAATGACAAACAGTACTCAGCTTAGGAGTAATTCTAGGAACTCATTCTCCACCACTCCTTGTTTTCCTTCTGAAGTTTTGGTGTTTCAGAGTGATCACAGTGCTGTTACACATTGGTTTCTCTGTCACCTGTGATAATCCAGTTCTGACACTTTGGATAAAGGTCATATTTTAATGTCTGAAATGAGAAAATATTTTTGTTTTCAATAAGTACATTTACTTATTTTAAAAATATGCATGTGTGTATGTGTATTGTGTATACTGTTTACATATGATGTCACTAATATATATTGTTTAATAATGTAATATATATAGTTAAATAATTATAAATAAACTTCACATAAAATTTATCTTAACTCATTATAAAAATTTAAAAGATCAGAAAGGGTGTGAAGTAGAAAAATAAACATGCAAAACTTCTTTGACCACCCATTTGCTCAAAACTCAGAATAATGACAGATAAAATACACAGAGAAAAATCAGGAAAATGTTGCTGGAAACAAATATACCATCCTCATGTCCCAGAGGCATAGCAAAATCCTGATTGAGACTAAGACATTGACAAGCACAGACATAGAGGAAAAATTTAGAAGTAACTTCTTTGATCTAAGAAAAATTCCAGAAGAAAAGAATTAAAATGATAATGAAAAGAAAATTTCTTTGAGGTTGATCTACATTTACTGTGGCTTTGGGAGCATCTGCTGATTTGGGGATACAGAAGTAAATTACAAAGCAGCGGCCTAATATTTAACAGACATCACACCGGACTGGGAAGATGAAAATTGGTATTTAGGCCTATCAAGCCACCCAGGATTGAAGAAAGGCATATATAATATTTGAAGAGATGTCTGTGAATTTTGTTAAACTCAGAAAAGACATTAATCAGAAGATTTAAAATCTCTATGACTCTCAAGCACAAAAAAAATAAAAGAAAAACACATAAACACATCATAGATAAATTGCTGAAAACAAAGACAATGAGAAAATTTAAAAGCAGCTAGAGGAGAAAAACACCACGCATCATTTTCAAATGAAAAATCATAAGGCTGATGGAAGATTTCTCAAGAGGAACAATGAAAGTCTGTAGACAATGGAATGGTATGATTAGAACACTTAGTGAAAATATGTGTCAAACTACCTTTCCATATCCAGTGAAAGTATCCTTCAAACATGAAAATAAAATTACGATGTTTTAGGGAAATAAAAATGAAAACATTAGTCACCAGTAGACTCACCTGAAAAAGGTACTAGGGGAAGGTTTGCAGACAGAAGCAAAATATTTCTAGATTAAAGCAAAGTAATCCACAAATCCCAAGAAAAAATAATTATTTGAGTATAGGTAAATAAATATTGACTATTAAATAAAATAATGATATTGTCTATATTTGTGTATCAAGACATGTACAATAATAATTATGGCTGTATAATTATCATAATTTAATATATGGTATCATAAAAACAACAAAAATACAATTGAAATATCTATTATTTCAGAAAAGTATGAGTACAATTTATGGATTAAAGCATTAAGGATAATGAAGGACTGCATATAATGATAGAATGATATTATGATGTCTAAAAATCACAACTGTTTATGAAATTAATATGCCTATAATTATTTATATATAAAACCTTAGATCCTTAGATGCATTAAAAAGACAAAGCCAAACTAACATTCCCTAACCAAATAAAGATTTAGAATATCGAAGAAAGTTACAAGATAAAGAATAACTTTAATAATTTTAAAAAAGAAAAACAAGGGGGGAACTAACTTTACCAAATATCACGATAAGTTTTAAAGTAGAGTAATTAAGATATTATGATATTGGCATATGGGTAGACAAACTAGAATTAGAGCAGAAATTATTTGTTATTCAACTTATATTAACAGGATGAATAAGAAAAGAAAAATCATCCAAATCGATGCCAAAAATCAATCATCAACTCAATAAAAGTCAATAGTTATTTATTAAACAAAAAAGAAAAGAAAAGAAAAAGAAAAACTCTTTGTGAACCAGGAACAGAAGAACACTGTCTTTGCCTAATAATCAAAATATTCATAAACAAAATTTTGATATGAATGTATATTCATTTACTGTAATGTCTGAAACAAAGTAAAGATGATAATTATTGCCATTTAGAAACAAAACTTGCAAGAATTAGAAAGGAGCTCACAAAACTGTTTTATTTTCTATATCATCCTGGATCCAGTCGAAAGACAAAAGTCACATGTAATGATGCAAAATAGGATCAGTGTGATGTATGTTGTGGTAGCAAGAGCAAAAGGCAGCTACCACAACTAGTATTAGGGGAAGAAAAAACATGAAGTTAAAAATTTTTTAATGTAGAAATTTGAGGAAGAGTGCTGCAGGGCTGGACCTCAAAATTCTGCAACAGGAGTGCTGCTCCACTGCTGCTGATTTTTTCCTGAACTCAGAGAAGGAGCTCTATGGGATTGGACAAAGACCTCTGAAAAGGGCTACAAGAAGGATCTCGAACTGTTGAAAAATTGCAAATTGAAATCAACTGCTGCCACTTGTAAGGATAGCTGCTGCTGGAGGGACAAAGCACTGATATGGACATTAACAAAATAAAAATAGAAAATAAAACAGCAACAGAAAATAAACACAAGGAACATATCCCTCCTTCCTCCACCAGTTATCCAGGCTCTTTCTAGCACCCTGTATTGGCAGAGACAAATGGGGCATCAGGGAGAAATATGATTTTCAGAGTTCCATTTTTATTTATTTATTTATTTATTTTCCTTTTGTCTTTTTTCATGTCCGACAACGGATCGCAACCCTCAGTGTCGCGCCCGTACCGGACCGGGACCGGCAACGGGATCGCAACCCTCGGTGCTGCGCCCGCACCTCGCTCAGCCAGTGAGCGGGAACCGGTCTGTATGTGGGATCCGAACCCTCAGCGGGAGCGCTGCCACGCTCCCAAGCGGTGCACTGTAGCAGTGCACCACCAGACCGGCCCCAGAGTTCCATTTTTAGTATCACACAGCAGAGTATAAGTGAGTGGATTGGTGGCTGGCATACAAAAGCTTAATAATTGGCACATTTTCCAAATATATAGCTGTCAAATTGTTTAATAAATGACCATCAGCCTACTCATAACATATATATACATACACATGTATATATTTGTATTATATGTTCTCATAATAGATAGGAAAAATATAAAATTAATTATAAAACCCTCTCAAAGAACATAAAAAAAGATCTAAATAAACAGCAATAGTATGGTTTGGAAAGAACAACATTATAAAGCTGTCAATTTTCTGTAACTTCATCTAAAAACTTTAATTTTATTGAAACCAAATTCTCAATTAATTTTTTTCAAGAAACCTAAAAAACAATTCAAAAATTTGAAGGATAAAGAAAAAGTTTGATAATTTTAAAGATAGGAAACGGGATGAAGAAAAACACTTTACCAAATATCAAGATATATTTTAAGGCAGAGTGATTAAGATATTATGATATTGTCATATTGGTAGACAAATAGGACAGAATTGAATATCTAAAATCAGATCCATGCATATCTGGAAACTTGATATATGTCAGAGGCAGTACTGCAAATGAGGAGAAATAAATGCTGTTTGGGCAACTGTTTGTTCATATAAGGAAAAATTGAAATTGAATCATTATTTTAGAGTATACACAATGACTAGTTTAAATTGTGCTTTTTATGCATTCATTATTCATTTATTTACTCTTTTGTCTTTTCATTAAATAATTATTAAACACCAGCTACACACCTGTCACTGTGCTTGTTGTTAGACACTACGGTAAATAAGAGGGGTATCATTTCTCAGCCGAAGAAATAAATCGCAAGACTGATAAAGTATGTGAAGAAAAAATTAGAGGGCCCGGCCCGTGGCTCACTTGGGAGAGTGTGGTGCTGATGGCACCAAAGCCACGGGCTCGGATCCCTATATAGGGATGGCAGGTTGGCTCTCATGGGGGAGCGTGGTGCTGACAACACCAAGTCAGGGGTTAAGATCCCCTTACCGGTCATCTTTAAAAAAAAAAAAAAAGAAAGAAAAGAAAAAATTAGAATATTATAAAATCATGGAAGAGAGAAAATATATTTTTTAAAAGAAGTAATCAAATTTCTCAAGTCCAAATAAGGTAACCAAACTATAATAATGTGACTGAAAGGTGACTGATAGAGGAAGAGCTAAAACAGAACAGATTCTGCAAGTAGATTTGAAAAATAAATAAGGATACACTAATATGAAAAAAACACCAGCTAGTAGAGGCCAGAAAATGATACTAAAGAACAAGAATTTCCCTTTGCCTCTGGATGGGGATAGAATATGTAGAATATATGTATATTACTGTGTTAAATGCTATTATATGTGTCATGTCATTTAATTTTCTTTTTTTAATTGGTTATGAATATTCATGAGATACAAAGCTGTTTGTCACCACTCATGCCCAAGATGTGAGGGCCAGATCCATATTGGCAACATGCCCATTACCACAAATTGCATTTGTACCCTGTGTCCCCCACCCAATTATCCCCAGCCTCCCTCCCTTCCCCTCCCTCTGCTTGGTATCCCAAGGTATGTTCTCTCCTTCTGCAAGTCCAATGTAACACTGTGTTCTTTCTTCCCTTCCTTCTTTCTCTCTTAGCTCTCACTTATGAGTGAGTACATGTGGTATTTATCCCTCTGTGCTTTGCTTATTTCACTCGACATAAGTTTCTCCTGACTCATCCATGTTGTTGCGAAAGGGAGAATTTCATTCTTTTTTTGGCAGAGTAGTATTCCATGGTGTATATATACCACATTTTCCTTATCCAATCATCCATCGATAGACATTTAGGTTAGTTCCATGTCTTGGCTATTGTAAACAGAGCTGCAATGAACATGGGAGTGTGGTTATCCCTTCGACTTGATTGCAACCAAAACAGCATGGTACTGGCATAAAAACAGACACACAAACCAGTGGAGCAGATTTGAGAACCCAGAAATCACCCCTCAGGCTTACAGCCATCTGATATTGGACAAAGGCAACAAAAATCTACATTGAGGAAAAGACTACCTCTTCAATAAGTGGTGCTGGGAAAACTGGATATCCACATGCAGAAGAATGAAACTAGATATGCATCTCTCACCATATACTAAAATCAACTCAAAATGGATTAAACACTTAAGTATAAGGCCTAAAACTGTAAAATTACTAAGGGAAAACATGAATGAAATACTTCAGGAACTAGATCTGGGCACAGACTTTATGAACATGAGTCCAAAACACAAGCAGCAAAAGAAAAAATAAACAAATGGAACTATATAAAACTAAAAAGCTTCTGCACAGCAAAGGAAACAATCAACAAAATGAAACGACAACCTACAGAGTGGGAGAAAATTTTTGCTAACTATGCATCTGACAAGGGATTAATATCCGTAATATACAAGGAACTCAAGCAATTACACAGTAAGAAAACAAATAACCCAATTAAAAAATGGGAAAAGGAACTGAACAGACATTTCTCAAAGGAAGACATACAAATGGCCAACAGGTACATGAAAAAATGCTTACCATGAGTAGTCATCAGGGAAATGCAAATTAAAACTACATTGAGATACCACTTCACCCCACTTAGACTGGCTGTAATCAAAAAGATGGTGAATAACAAATGCTGGCAAGGGTGTGGTGAGAAGGGAACGCTCCTACACTGTTGGTGGGACTGTAAATTAGTACAGCCACCATGGAAAACAATACGGAGGTTTCTCAAACAACTACAGATAGATCTTCCATACAATACAGCAATCCCACTTCTGGGTATATACCCAGAGGAATGGAAATCAACTAGTTTAAATTTGAAATGAACAATTTTTTTTCCTTTTTTTTAATACCTCAACTTTATTTTCTTGCTGATCATTTACCAGATGTTACTGCATTATTCCTTAAGTAAACCATCCTTGAAATGAACAATTTTAACACCTTTAGAAAAATAATTAAACAATATATTCATTGATTCAAATCAAGGAAAAATGCATAATTATGTGAAATATTGATTCACTTGATTATATTAAGATAGCAATTTATTACTACAAATTACCATTAAAACTGTTAAAAGACATCCCACAGAATTTTATAAAATATTTGCAAAAACAAATAATAGTAAAATGATCTGTATCTTGAATACAGAAGAAACATAAAAAACTAATAATCTAGTAAATAAAGATCAAAATATGCTAACAGTAAATTCACAAATGAATACACATGGAAAGATATTCAACAATATGTCCATGAAACATAATTCTTAAAATAAATTGCAATACTTATATGTTTTGGACCACATAGAGTAATAAAAACTTTCAAACCCTCATGGTGAAATGCTAAATTGCTACATCCATATTTGAAAGTAATTTGCTAATATCAAATAAAATTCAACATATTCACTCATACTCTGTGACCCAGAATTATCACTCTCAGGTATATAACCTAGACAAATTCTTGTACAGGTGCACAAAAAGACATGCACAAAAACATTCCTTACCACATTATTAGCAAAAATTGCAAACAATCTAAATAAATATTTGTCAGTAGGAAGATTAATAAATTGCTATACAGCATTAAAATGAAAGAAGTAGGTATACATATATTACCACAATTAATTCTCATTTGTTGTGTAAAATAAATGGAAATTTAAAAATAAGGACAGTATGATATTACATAGAATTTTAAAATATGAAAAAAAGTATTTTATATATTTAATTATGTATAAAATATTTTTAAAACTTTCATTAGATTTATGAATAACAGATTCAGAAAGTAATTATTTCCCAGGGAATGGGATTGGTGAGAAAAAAATAGTGGTCTCAAATTAATCTGGAAAATCCATATCCTTAGCAAATAAAGGCTCTGGGACAAACATTGCATAAGATTAAGATGTGCTAAATCTAGACTGTGAGTATGGAAATTCTGTCATTTGTTATATGTGTTTCTTCTTATCTCTCTATACATTTAAAATGTTTAACCAAACACCCAATTCGTTATTTATATTGACAAAAAATGCAACGTAATCTATACTTCGCACTTCATACAAAAATTAATATGGATTTTCTAAATGAAAAATCTAAAACTATAAGACTTACCAAAAAAATAAAAAAACTTTATGACTTCAGGTCAAAGGTTTCTTAGGTATAAGACAAAAAACATGACCCCTAAAAGCAAATATTTGATAAAGTGGATTACACAAAGTTTAACAACTTCTGCTGTGTGAAAGATACTGTTAAGAGAATGAAAAGATAAGTCATAGTTTGCTAGAGAACATTTGCAAATCATATATCAAAAAAGATCTTGTACCCAAAATATATAAAGAATTCCCAAAACTCAGCAGTTAGGAAACAACCCAATAAAATATAGAAAATAAACATGGACAGACTCTTCACTAAAGATTTACAGATGACAGATGATAACATGAAAAGATACTCAATATTATTATTCACTAGGTAAATGCAAATAAAACCACAATGAGATAAAATTATGCACCTATTAGAATGAATAAAAAGAAAACTGACAATGTCAAGTGCTGACATAGTTAGGAAACAACTGGAACTTTCATACATTGCTGGTTGAAATGTAAAATGGTACATCAAATTTGGAAAAAAATGTGGTAAGTTTTTATAAAGTTAAATACATAATTATAATGCGACACAACATTTCCACTCCTAGGTATTTACCCGGAAGTGAAAACATTTGTTCACACAAAAACTAGTACAAGTGTATTTATAGCAGCTCTATTTTTATCATTAAAAAGTAGAAACATCTCAAATGTTGCTCAACAGATCAAGTGATAAACACATGGTTCATACACATAATGGAATATTACTCAGTGATAAAAAGGAATTAATTGCTGATACATGCAACGCTGATACATGGATGAATCACAAATGTATTATCCTTAGTAAAGGAAGCCAGACTCAAGACTGCATACTTTGTGACTCCCTTTGTATGACATTATGGAAAAGATAAAGTTATGTGAACAGAAAACAGGCAAGTGGTTGCCAGGGGCAAGTGAGGGATTCTTTAAAAAGAGGCAGCACAATAGCTTTTAAAGTGGCAATAGTCCTGTTCTGAATCTTGATTGTGGATATGTACACCTTTGTCAAAACGCTTAGAAGTGAACGCCAAAAAGAAATATGATCATGTGTAAAATAAAAAGTGAATAAGCAACAATATAAATATATATAGGTATATATACCCATATACACAAATATATCTTACAAACTGTGTAAAATTTGATTTAATATTTTTCAGTTAAATTGTAGGAAAGCACCTGTAAAATTTCCATATTACAAAAACTGCATTCTGTCAATTCAGGCAGAAAAATTATGTTGTGAATAATTGAAAACTGGTAAAAATATGAAGATTATTAGAAGACTTTCAGAAGATAAAAAGAAAGAACAAAATGTATAATTTTCAATATGATTCCCTTGTCTTCACTCTCCACTATTTCTGAAATACAGGTTTCCATGGGGCTTTAGGTACAATGTTTTCAACCAAGTTACAAAACCCTGGATGTGTTTAGGGAGGTGGGGGTGAAAGCGAAGGAAAGTGTGGTACTTAACCAAATGGCTGGAACTAAGCAGGCCACAGAACAGACGAATGCTAAATGTTAATGAATGGCTGATATATGCATCCAGACTCTTCTGTTTATATTAATTGATAAAGCTAATTAAAAGTAGACAGATATGATAATGAATTTCAAAAAAGAACATGGTGCATATTTCTCTCTGTAACATTGCCCATAATCTACTTACTTGGAAACATTACTTTTTGTTTATTTTTTTTAAAAAAAACAAATGCTGTTTTTGATAGACACTCAGGCGTATTTCAGAAACCACAGAGACTACTTCAAATGCAAACCTAAAGAGAATTTGGAATAATTTTCTTGCTCTGTAGGAAGATTTTCTTTAGGGAAAGCATATTTAATAGAGGAAATGTGTTGATTTCAGTAATCACAGATGTTTATTTCAGTCTATTTATATTTGACTCTACATTTTTTATAACATAGAAATAAATTTCATGAATCTGGTGTTAATGAGTGTGTGTGATGATGATAATCCTGACTACAGTCAGGGAGAGTGCATATGGCTGTTCTTCAGGTTTGTTCACACACCTCTACCCACACACACCTTCATATCAAATCTGTAACACCCCCGCTATTCAATTATTTGGCATCTAGTGTGCAAAGAATGACAGTATTACTAAATTATTGGGAAAGAAGACAAATTTCTATCAAGAAATAGATTGAGATCACTGTACTTATAACCTATAACAGTGTTGTTTACTTTCTTTAAAAAGTAAACTGCATCAGTGGTAAGCCATGATTTCATTTCTATAGTTGACCTGCATCAGATTCCATTTCATGAGATCTAAAAAAATATTAGGTAGAGTTGCATATATTCATTTGAACTCTCAAAATTTCTTAAACGGCTAAGGCATTTCTTTTATACAAATCCTGAAATGGGAACTCTAATAGTCTGTAGTCATATATAATCACATATGTTACAAATACACACATACACACAATTGACCACATTTTCTTAAAGGAACACTGATATAGAAAGGACAAGATAGAGATAAACTAATATTTATCATTTAGGAGGTCTCTAGGCTAAGAAAACTGCAATTTAGTAATTGCTACAGGTGAGTCTTGATCAAGATAGTTCAAGAAAAATTGAGAAGAGTTCATTTACACTTCAATTGCTGCTGTATATATTGCACAATTTTATAAATAAACTAAAGCTCAAATATATCAATAAACTTAGCCAATATTAAGTTATAAGATGAGTGGTCTGGAAAAGCCCACATTTTCCCACCCTTGCTATGCTTGATTATTTTTTAAAAAGCTTTATTGATATGTAACTTACATTCCATAAAATTTAAAGTGTGTAATTCATTCACTTTAGTATATTCATAGAGCTATGCAACCATCACCATCATCACATTTTAGAACATTTTTATTACCTCCTAAAGAAACCCAGATTCCTTAGTAGTTATTCCCCATTTTCTCCTCCCCTCAGCCCTGGAAATTATTAATATGCTTTATATATCTATGGATTTGCCAATCATGAACATTTCATATAAATGAAATCACACAATATGTAGCCTTTTGTGTTTGGCTTCTTAAACTTATATTTTCAAGACTCATCCATATTGTAGCGTGTATTAATACATCTTCAATTCTCTTGAATGCCTAGGAGTAGAATCACCCAGTCATATGATAATTCTATATTTAACATTTTGAGGAACTCCCAAACTATTTTTCAAAGTGGTTGCACCATTTTACAATCCCACTAGCAGTGCATGACTGTTCCAATCTCTCTCCATACCTGTCAACACTTGTTCTTTTCTGTCTTTTTATTTTGCCCTCCTAGAGGGAGCAAAATGCTATCTCATTGTGTTTTTGAATTGCAGTTTCTCAATTCCTAATAATGTTACCTACTATGGTTTAAATGTCTCCTCAAAACTCATTGAAGCTTGAATCCCATTGTAACAGTATTAAGAGGGTAGGAAATCAAACTTTAGTATTTGAAAGGTGGGATCTTTGGGAGGTGACTGGATTGCGAGGACTCTGTCCTCATGAATGGATTAATCCATTCATGCATTAATGAATTAATGATTTAATGGGTTATCAGAGAGTGTACTGGGGACATTAGAAGGAGAGTAAGCGAGCACATTAAAACCCTCTTGCCATTCTCTCCATGTGATAACCTGCACTGCCTACGGACTCTGCAGAGAGTTCCTGCCAAGAAGAAGGCCCTCACCAGATGTGCCTACTGGACTGTAGACTTCCCGGCTTCTAAATCTGTAAGAAATTAACTTTGTTTCTTCATAAATTGCCCAGTTTCAGATATTCTGTTATGAGCAACAGAAAACAAACTAATACATTCCCAACCTTTCTTGTGCTTACTGGCTATTGGTCAATCTGCTTTGGAAAAATGTCTGTTTAAATCTTTTGGTCAAATTGGGTTGTTTGATTTTTGCTGTTAAGTTGTGCTGGTTATATATTCTGGATATAAGGCCCTATTAGATATATTATTTGCTTTTTTTTCTGTAGATTGTCTTTTCACTTTCTTGATCATATGCTTTGAATCACAAAGTTTTTAATTTTGACAAAGATCAACTTATTCTTTTTTTGTCACAATACATTTGTTGTCATATCTAAGAAACCATTTTCTAATCCAAGGTCATGATGATTTACTTCTGTATTCTCTTCTAAGAGCTTTGCAGTTGCAGTAAATTTCTGATCCATTTTGAGTTAATTTGTGTACAAGTGTATTTCAAAAGGTTCATGGAAAGATTTGTATTATCTTTTAACTCTATCTTTCCACAAATTTTTTTATTTGTACATATTTATGGGGCACAGAGTTGACTATCAGTATTTGTGTACAGTACATGATGATCAAATCAATATTACTAGCATGTTCATCATTACCAATTGTAATAACTTTTTGTGCCCTTACCCAGTTACTCCCTATCCTCTCATCCCCTCTGCCTTTCCCACCTCTAATAACTACAGGTCTGTTCTCTCCTGAAAGTTCAATGTTTTATTATGCTCTTTCTTTGTTTCTTAGCTCCCACTTATGAGTGAGGACATGCAGTATTTCTCTTTCTGTGCCTGGCTTATTTCATTTAACATAATTTTTTTCAAAGCTCATCCCTGTTGTTACAAATGACAGAATTTCATTCTTTTTAATGGCTGAGTAGTATTCCATGGTGTATATATACCACATTTTCCTTATCCAGTCATCCATTGATGAACATTTAGGTTGGATCCATGTCTTTGCTGTTGTAAATAGAGTTGATATGAACATGGAAGTGCAGGTATCCCTTTGACATGATTATTTCGATTTCTTTGGGTATAACTTTGGGGATTGCTGGATCCTATGATAGATCTATCTGTAGTTGTTTGAGAACCCCCATACTGTTTTCCATAGTGATTGCACTAATTTACAATCCCACCAACAGTGTAGAAGCATTTTCCTTTCTCTGCATCCTTGCCAGCATTTGTTTTTCTCAATTTTTTTAATAATAGCCAATCTAGCTGGGGTGAGGTAATATCCACAAAGTTTTAGGTAGTATCCTCATTTACGGTGTGAGGAACGATTTGACTTTATTCTTGTGTATGTGGATGTACAGTTGTCTGAGTACCATTTGTTCAAAAACCTATTCTTTTCCCCATTAAAGTGTTTTGGCATCTTGGTCAAAAATTATTTGACCATAAATGTATGTGTTTATCTTGGGATTTCCAGTTTTATTCCAATGATCTATATGTCTATTCTTACACCATTTCCACTCCGTCTTGATAACTTTGTCTTGATTACTATAGCTTTGTAGTTTTGAAATCAGAAGGCGTGAGTCCTCCAACTTTGTTCTTCTTGTCTAAGATTGTATTGGCTATTCCAGGTTACTTGCTGCTGTGGGTCAAATGTGTCTCCCAGAAGTTTATGTGTTGAAAACTTGATTCCCACTGTAACAAAGTTAAGAGGGTGGGAAATTCCATTATGATATTCGAAAGGGGAGGCCTTTGAAAGGTGATTGGATCATGAGGACTGTGCCCTCATGAAAGGATTAATCCACTCATGAAGTAATGAGTTACCATGGGCATGGACTGGTGTCTTTAGAAGGAGCACATGAGAGAGCTCTTACAATTCTTTCTATGTGATACCTTGCATTGCCGTGGGACTGTGCAGAGTTTCCACCCAGAAGGCCTTCACCAGATGTGCCCCTGGACTGTGGACTTCCCTACCTCCCAAACTGTAGGAAATAAATTGCATTTATTTACAAATTACCCAATTTCTGGTGTCCTGTTATAAGCAACAGAAACAGACTAACACACTTGCATTTCTGTGTGAAGATAATCAGTTTGTTAATTTCACTTTGGGGAGTGTTGACATCTTAGCAACATTAAGTGTGCAGTCAATGAAGCTGACTTGCTTCCCTCCCTCCCCCTTATTTTAGTTTTACCTCAATTGACTACTGCATAGTATACAATTCATAATACAAGTATTACAGACTCACTGTAAAAGGTGTAAAACATCTTTTGGACATAGTGTGTTATAGTGTAATATACAGTATCTGTATAAGAGAGAGCAGGAACATAACACAGTAAAGATATGTGCATAAAACAGGAGAAGAAAGAATAGTATAATTTAAAATTTAAGGAAAGAGCATTTACACTTGTAAGAGATACACTTTATTTGTTGTCTAAAATTCCTAGGTTATTAGAGACCAAATATTTACATTTAAAGTGAAAACTAGCATAGTAATACAGATATAGTTAAAGATCTATTGTTCTGTTGCACTGTATTTTGTCCTCTTCAAATATTTGCCTTTAACACCAACCACAGCCACAATTTAAAGAAAAAATTAGGCTGAGAAAGATTAAATAATATACACAAGATTATACAATTATAAAATATAGTTCTGGTATTTAGAAGTGATTATTATAGAAGTATCCTGTTCACTTTACTATAGAAACTAAGAGTAAAATGAACTTAAGATTGAAAACAAATTTATACTTTTGTGCTACTTCTAAACACTAACTAGTAAACCATTTCATATATTTGAATTTCTATTTTCACTTTTGTGAAATGAGAACAATATTCCTTCACAAACTAATGATATTTATTTTAGAAATGCAATATTGGCTTAACATTCAAAATTAATAAAAGTAATTATTCACAGCTGAATAAAGGAGAAAATGATATAAAGAATTTTAGTAGATGTAGGAAAAAAGAATTTTATAAAAGCCAATGTCTTTCATACCAAGCTTCTTATTAAAGTAGGAATAGAAGGGAACTTCAGTCTAAAAAGGATTTTTAGAGGTCATATCATCAACATAATTCATGGTAAATTACTGAAATCTTTCCTCTAAGATTAAGTAAAAAGCAACAATGTGTGCTATTATAACTTACATGTGACATTGTACTGGAGGTGCTACACAGTAAATATGGCAAGAAAAAAGAAATAAATGGTAAAATAATTGAAAAGGAATAAGAAGGATTTTTATCATTTGAATATGATATTATTATGTTTGCATAAAATCCAAAAATATCCACAGATAAAGTATTAAAGTTAATGAGTGTATTCATCTTAATCTGAGGTAACAAGTTCATTATAAAAATATCAATTGCATTTTTACCTACTTGCAACAGAAAATTGCATTTTAAAAAAGACAACACTTGAAATAGCATACAATTATGTAGTACCTATGGAAAATGTAATAAATTATGCATATAACATACGAATAAAAGTATGAAATATGGAGAGTAATTAAGGAAGAACCATATAAGTAATAGACTATACCATGTTAATAGACTTGAAGATGCAATATTTTCTTCAACATTTTTGAACTCAAAAAGTGAATTTAAAATATATATGAAAAATAAAATCACCAAGAGCACCTATATGCTTTGAATAAAAAAAAGTGAGAAGTCTTGGTCTACCAGATTCCAAGTCTTTTTATGTAACTATCATAATTAAGGTAGTACAAGATTACAAATATAGGTCATAGAAACAGAAGAGAGAATCTGCAAAGAAACCCTACATATAACCACCCTCGAATGGCAAAAGTAGTAATGGAGACTAGTGGAGAAATGGTGGTATTTCTAATACATGTTACTAAGGAATTGGGATATTCATCTAGAAAATATGAAATATGATCTCTTCTTCATATCATAGAAAATTTAATTATACTGAGACTATTAATGATGGTGTGAAAGAAAAAACAAGAAAATATCTGGAAGATAATACAAGAGAAAAATCTTTACAAGCTTAATGTAGGGAATGATTTACAAAACGTGAGACTAAAAGAACTAAACTAAAGGTAATGACTGATGAATTACATTTTGTTAAAATCAAGAACTTCTATTTACAATAGACACCATTAAAATAATGAAAAGGCAAATATCAAAGATGATGAAGATATCATCAAAATCCTAACAAAGGATTTCTGTTGAGAATATGTAAAGATCATCTACAGATTAATAAGAAAAAGATTAGTCAGTAGAAAATGCCAAAGGACTCAATCAGGCACTTCACAAAGGAGTATACCTACATGGACAATAAGCATGAAAAGGTCTTCAACAGCATTAGTTATCAGGGAAATGATAAAAGGTTAGAATAAAATACCATCATAGAGTCATCTTAATGGCTAAATTAATATTCCAGCAATATCAGATGCTAGTAAACATCTGCCACAAAAATAACTGTTCTATCTTAATCGTGGTAGTACAAATTGGCCCAATCTGTACAATTCTTTTGGTTTTCTCTGAGCTGAACTTACGTATTCTTTATGATGCAGTAAATTTACTTTTAGGAATAAAAAAAAGAAATGCATACACTTTGTACCCAAAGACAAGAATATTTAATATTTCAGTATTCACAATAATCAAATATTGGAAGCAATTTCAAAGTCCATTAACAGTATAATGGATAAAGAATTTGTGGTATGGTATATTCAGATAAGAAATACAATAACGATTCAAATAAACAGATTATGGCTATATTAAATAACATGGCCATTTTGAAAATGTTAAATGAAATAAGCTAAATACAAAATAATACATATTGTGATGTGTCATGTATACAAAATGTAAAAAGAGGCAGGACTAAACCTTAGAGTTCAGAAATGTATATTTACACGTAAACCTATAATCTACAGGAATTTTTTATTTCTCTATTTTTTATTTCTCAATTTTGTGGTGATTGAACGATGTTCCCTTTGTGAAAATTTATTGATCCATACATTTCATTTTGTGCCCTTTCATTTATGAGTAAAATATTTCACAATAAAATGTCTTATGAAAGGAAAATTATAGCATACTTATTTCTAAAATAATAAAATACGGCACTAAGAAGACAAAACTGAAGTTAAAGATATTTTTGAAAGTCAAATGAAACAAAATTTGAAATTACATGTAATTGCCAGCTACAGGCATTAAATAGAATCACCCACACAAGAAACCACCTTTTTGTTTATTGGAAGGAAAAGGAAAAAGAATAAACAGCAAAGACAGCATCCAAATAATAACTCTATTTATAAATTATAAGAAAAAAGAAAGCAAACTCATTTTTATAGAGAAATTATATTAGCTGTGTTCTGCTCAACATAATGTAAATACTGTGAAATATTGGTGGAAATAGAAATTTTGAAAGTTTAATGAAAATCCATGAGGACATTTTACATTGCACTGATCAGATTTAAAAAGCCGAGTTATATGAATTATTAGAAGTATATGGATAGTTGTGCTATAAGTCACCAAACTAGGACAAATATAAGTAGTTTTTCTTATTTTCTCTGTAGCGAAATATCCAGTTTTATCTCCAACTACTATCACCATCATAAGGAGTCAATTTTACAAATTCTTATTGATTTACCAATCTTAGCAATTTTTCTGAGATTAATAACTTTAACAAAAATCGAAAAGCTTTTTAACCAATAGAATGTTTTAATAGAGTGTTTGTCATTCTCAAATTTTTTGGTGTTCACCACCATCTAGTACTGGGATAGTTTCCAGAGAAGTGTAATTATTTCTGTCACCAACATGTATTTCCTTTGTTTAATCTTAAAACAGAAAGTTAATCAGCTATTGAATTAGATAATATAATACCTACTGTCTCTCTCTGTGTTCACCCTATAAATATTAAAACATGATATAGGAATTGAATGAAACATAATTAAGCATAAATTGGCATTGCTATTTTAAGGAAACATGCCTCTTTTTGGATTAGTAAAGGATATATGGTCACCCAAAATGAAATGAATATTAATGGTTTCTTCTCACTCTGATTACAATAATGATTTTTTAAATCATATAGAAAAATTCTATAAACTGAGCCTTCTAAAATTATAGTCTATTTCTAAAGATGATGAATCAACTCTTCTAACCATATTTCAGGATAAAAGATTTTGTGGGCTTTTTATCATGATGACCTATCATGTTATCTAGAAAAGCTCAGGAAGAGGTCAACAGCTTTGGGTGTCAAATCAGGCTCATAATCTAATTTTCATATTTTGAATTAATCATAAAGAATGTTAAATTTCCATCCATCTTTTTAAACATATACTCTTGTCTATGTTTCTTCTGAACATTTTTTTTGGCCCATTGTATGTTCTCTATTTACTTATATGAATGTAATTTGATTAGCCCTCAAAAGAAAGAGAAATCAAAATTATTATAGAAAGAAAAGAAAATCTACAGTAAAAGCAGTATGTAAGGATTCGTTTTTAATTCCTTTGTCATCATGTGCAATAGCAGAAAATGCTTGCTTTACAACAAAAACTATGTACTCTCTCAACTTTTCCTTTATCATCTGTTCTCAGCAAGACAACAGCTCAACATTGGGTATGCTTTTTCTGCTTGTATTTTTTTTCTCTGTCTTTAGAGTCCTCTCTTGGCAGGCCGAACAAATGTCATGTTCCCTAGCCCTTTCCAACACATAATAAAAATATACTTATTTCCAGCTACACCATGCTGATTGCTTCTCCCTGCTGCTTAGGATAATTTGTTCTCTGTAAATTAAGATTTCAGTAGTTATTGAAGGAAAAAGTTACGAAAAGAAGCTGTTGTGCAGCATCTACATAAAGCAGCTTGTATAAAAAGTCCCGATTAAGCCAATGTATCTAAAGTGTATATGAGATCTTTAGGGTTTCACAAATATAATTAAAGGAGCCATAATAAATAATTGCTATAATCTAGAAAATCAACCATATCTGGCAAATTAAAATTCATTTTATTTGCCTGATTTAGTGCCAATGTGTTTTTCATTTTCTTCTTTTACTTTGTTTATGAAAAGCTTAGAATGCTTTTCATTATTGTGAAAACACTGTTGATTTTTAATGTATTCGTAATAAAAAGTCACTCTAAAACTGACCTAAAACTTAAAATCAGAAGGGTAGTTATCGAATTGGTAAATTATTGAAAATATCTGAAGAAGAAGAAAAGTGATTCTAAGTCTTTAAACCAGTAAACAACATGTTATTTAAATAAATTCCATGAGATGATTTAATTATCATCATCAGTATCTCAATATGGAACAGAAAGTCTCTCTCTCTCTCTCTCTCTCTCTCTCTCTCTCTCTCTCTCTCTCTCTCCACCCCCTTTCTCTCTCTTGTCCCCATCCTCAGGAAGTAAATAATGTAATTGTTGACATGACAAGAACAGTCATCAAGGCCTGATTCCAGTCCAGAGAATGTTTTACATTTCCAGCCCATGAAACACTACTTAAACAATATTGTTTAAAGAGAACGTTTGTGATTTCAATTTGGCTTTCATTTTTGTAATCAATACTATTTACTCTATTGAAAAAATTAAAACCAATGTAATTTTGAAGAGTCATTTAAAAAAAGAATCAATGTAACCAGAGAGCCAGAAAACAAATACTATCTGGTTTAAGTGAATAGTGTTAAGGGAGAATTTCTAGAACTTATATGGAGCCATGCTATCACAGAAAATGGAACATAGTCTTTATCTAATTCTAGATAAGCAAACAATGTTTATTGACAGAATGTTTATTTATTTATTTATTTATATTGATTATGAATATCCGTGGGGTACAAAGCTGACTGTCACCACATGTGCCTAAGATGTGATGGTCAGATCAATACTATCAGCATGCCCATTACCACAATTGCAATTATTGATCATGTTCCCCACCCAATTAATCCCCAACTTCCCTTATGCTCTTCCACTCCCCTGACTCCCCTCCCCACCAGAAACCTTAGGTCTGCTCTCTCCCTCTGCAAATTCAACATGCCAGTGTTGTCTTTCTTTCCTTCCTTCTTTCTCTCTTAGCTCCCACTTATGAGTGAGGACGTGTGGTATTCTTCCCTCTGTGCCTGTCTTATTTCACTTAATATAATTTTTTCTAAGCTCAACCATGTTGCCATGAATGGCAGAATTTCATTCTTTTTTATGGCAGAGTAGTATTCCATGGTGTATACATACCACATTTTCCTTATCCAGTCATCCATCAATGGATATTTAGGTTGGTTTCACATCCTGGCTACTGTACACAGAGCTGCTATGAACATGGGAGTGCAGGTATCTCTTTGATATGATGATTTCGATTTTTTTGAGTGTATACCTTGAAGTGGGATTGCTGGATTGTATAGATAGAATGTTTTTAAAGATTTTTTTTTGGCTGCACATTTTTTTCCACTTTTTTTCTTGCTAATTTTTTAATAACATATTCATTTCTTCACATAATTTTATTATTTTTTATAGTAAGAACACTTAATATCAACTATTTTAGCAACTTTTAAGTATATAGTAAGTACAGTATTATTAACTATAGTCACCGTGCTGTACATTAGATTTCTAGAACTTATTCATCCGACAGAACTAAAACTTTATATAGTTTGACTAACATCTCATTATTTTCCCTTCTCCCAACCTTCTACATCTGGTAACTACCATTATACTTTCTACATCTATGAAACCAGGTTTTTTAGATTCTACATGTAAGTGAGAAGATGCCGTATTTTCCTTTCTGTGTCAGGCTTATTTCACTTACCATAATGTCCCCTAAGTTCATCGACCTTGTCACTAATGGCAGGATTTTCTTGTTTTTAAGGCTGAGTAATACTTCATTTTATAAGTATGCCATAATTTTTTTTCTTTTTTTTAATCCATTTATCATCAACAGCCACTTAGGTTGTTTCCATGTCTTGGCTGTTGTAATACGGCTGTAAACATGGGGGTGCTGATATCTCTGTGACATACTGATTTCATGTCCTTTGGATACATACCCAGTAGGGAGATTTCTGGATCTTCAGGTAATCCTATTTTTCATTTTTTTGAGGATTCCTTGTTTACTTTTCACATGAGATGTAACCAATCTACATTCCCACCAACAGTGTACAAGGCTTTCCTTGTCTCTCCATCATCACCAACATTTGTTATCTCTTGTATTTTTGAAAATAGTCATTTTAACAAATGTGAGGAGATAACTCATTGTGGTTTTGGTCTGTATTTCCCTGATAATTAATGATGTTGAGCATTTTTTCATATATATATTGTTCACTTGTGCATCTCCTTTGGAAAAGCATCTATTCAGGTCCTCTGACCATTTTTTAAGAAATTATTTGTTTGTTTGTTGCTATTGAGTTTTCTGAGTTTCTTATATATTTCACATAGTAACTTTATCAGATATATGGTTTACAATTTTTCCTCCCAATTTATTGGTTGTTTCTGCACTCCTCGTTTTTTCCTTTGCTGTGCAGAAACTTTATGGATTGATGTAGTCCCACTTGTCTATTTTTGCTTCTGATTTTTGTGCTTTTATTGTCATACTCACGATATCATTGCCTAGATTAATGTCATGGAGTTTTCCTCTCGTGTTTTCTTCTGGGAATTTGATTTGTCTTTTGGATGTTTGGTAGAATTTACCATAAAGGCATCAAGTTCTGGGCTTTTTTAGTTGGGAAATTTTGATTATTGTTTCAATCTCCTTATTTGTTATTGATCTATTCAGGCTATTTCTTCTTGATTCAGTCTTGGTAGATTGTATGTTTCTAAGAATTTATTATATTTCTTTTAGGTTATCCAATTTTTTGGCAAATAATTTTATTAGTTCTTTATGATTCTTTTTGTTTCTGAGGCATCTGTTGAACTCTCTCCTCTTTCTGATATTATTTATTTGAGTCATCTGTCCTTTTCTCTTAGTCTAGCTAAAGGTTTATTAGTTTTGTATATATATCCCCCCAAAAACTTCTAACTTTGTAATTAGTTTCTTCTTTTTTTTTTACTTCCCTGTAGTATAAAATTAAGTTGTTTATTTGAGATCTCTCTTTTTTAATATGCACATTTATTACAGTAATTTCATTTATAGCATTGTTTTTAGTGTATCTCATACATTTTTGTATATTGTTTTTGTTTTCCTTATCTTGATATATTTTAAATTACCTTTGGTTTATTCTCTGACCTAATGGTTGTTCATAAGTATGCTGTTTAGTTTTCACATATTTATAAATTTTCCCATTTTCTTGCTGTTAATGATTTCTAGTTTTGTTCCATTGTGGTCAGAAAAGGTATTTGGTATGATTTGGATCTTCTTAAATTTGTTAAAACTTGTTTTGTGATGTAACACATGGCTCATCCTGAAGAATGTTTTGTATGAATTTGAGGTAAATGTGCTGTTCTGCTGTTGGGTGGAAAGTTCTGTATATGTCTGTTAGGTTCATTTGGTCTATGATGTTGTTCATGCATGCTGTTTCTTTATTGATATTCTGTCTGAATGTGCTATCCATTATTGAAAATGGGGTACTGAAATCTCCTACTATTATTTCATTCTTACAGTTTCTCCTTTCAGGTCTGCCAGTATTAGCTTTATTTATGATCATGTGCTGCATAACAATATTAGAGTCAACAGCAGCCTGCATCAAAATGGCCCCATTGGATTATAATGGAGCTGAAATATTCCTAACACCTAGTGACATCATAGCCATTCTAATGTTGTAGCACAATGCTTTTCTCACTTAGTAGCAAATAGGCTATGCTTTATACCTTTGTAGTAGCATGTACCATCTAGGTTTGTGTGAGTACACTTATAATGTTCACACAATGACAAAAACATGCATTTCTCAGAGTGCATTCTTGTTGTTAAGCAATATATGACTTTACTTAGGTACTCTAATATGTTTCCAGTTGCTATATATTCCTATTGAATTGGAAGTCATCATTCTATAATACTTTATCTCTAGAGACAATTTCTTACTTAAAGTCTATACTCTCTGATATAATTATAGCTGCCTCTACTGTCTTCCATTTACCATTTTTATCTATATCTTTTCCGATCTCTTCAATTTAAGCCTATATGCGTCCTTAATTCCAAGTGAGATTCTTGTAGGTCTCATTTAATTCAATCTTGCATTTTTATTCATTCTGCCAGTCTATATAATTTTGATTGGAAAGTTTAAAAATCTATTTACATTTAAAGTAGTTACTGTTAGGGAAGGTTTTACTATTCCCATTTTGCTAATTCTTTTCTGTGTGGTATATAGTTCTTTTGTCCCTCTTTTTCTCTCTTGCTGTATCCTTTGTGTTTTGTTATTTCTTTTCTTTTTTTGTATTGATAGTCTTTGATTTCTTTCTCTTTTTCTTTTGTGTAACTTCTATAGATTTTTTCTTGGTGCTTACTATGGGAATCACATAAAATATCTTACAATTACAATAGCCTATTTTAAGCTGATAGCAACTGAACTTCACTTGTATATAAAAACTCTACACTTTTACCTCTCCACCCCTCATGTTTAATGCTATTGAAGTCATAGTTTACATTATTTAGATTGTGTATCTATTAGCATAGTTTAGTTTTAATTAGTCTAATACTTCTACCTTTTAACTTTTATACTGGAATTAAAAGCAATTTACCCATCACCATTATAGTAGTACAGTATTCTGTTTTTGTCTATTTATTTACCTTTACCAATAAATTTTATACTTTCTTATGCTCTCGTGTTGTTGTTTAACATCCTTTTATTTCAACTTGAACAAGTCCTTTTAGCATTTTTTTTGTAAGGTAGGTCCAGTGGTGATAGACTCTTTCAGTTTTTGTTTGGGAAAGCCTTTACATTCCCTTCACTTTTGAAGAACAGTTTTATTGGGCATAGTATTATTTGCTGGAAGTTTGTTTCTTTCATCACTTTTAGTATATCATCCCACTGTCTTCTATCCTGCAAGATTTCTTTTGAAAAATTTGTTTACAATTTTATGATTATCCCATTGTATGTAAGAAGTTTATTTTTTCTTGCTTCTTTCATAATTCTCTCTTTGTCTTTAAATCTAACAATTTGACTAAAATGTGCCTTAATGTGGGTTTCTTTAAATTCCTCCTATTTGGAAGAAGATTGAGATTTCTTTTTCTGGTTGTCTATTTGCTTCCCCAGATTTAGGAAATTTTCAGCCATTTCTTTGAATAGCTTTTTGACCCTTTTTCTCTTTCTTTTACATCTGGAACATTCCTAATACATGTATTGGTCTGCTTGATGGTGTCCCATAAGGCCCCTATCTTCATTCTTCTTCATTATTTTCACTCTTTGCTTCTCTGTTTTACTGACCTGTCTTCAAGCTTTCTTATCCTTTCTTTTCCTTGATCTAGTCTTCTGTTGAACCCCTCTGTTGATTTTGACAGTTTAGTTATTGTATTATGATGTCTCTTTGGTACTTTTCTTATATTTTGCCTTTGGAAAATTCTTACTGGCTCTTGTATTGCTTTCCTGACCTTAATGAGCATCTTTATAACTGTTATTTTTAATTCTTTGTAATGTAAATCATGTATTTCCTTTCTGGAGATTTGTCTTGTTATTTTATTTGCAACGCATTTTACTTTTTCATTATGTTTCTTGACTCTCTGTGTTGATTTCTGCACATTAGATAAGACAGCCACCCCTCCTACTCTTCATGGTCTGGCCTTGTGTATAAAATGAACATCACCAATTAGTTTAGCCAGAGGTTCTGGGTGTCTCTCAAACCTTTGTACTAATCCAAACCACTGTCTTTGTTTGTAGTGGCTCCCAGAAAACTAGAATATGCCAATTCCTATCAGTGCCATAAAACTGGCAGGGTAAAAGCAAATCCTTTGAGTGGCAGCTGGAAAAGTTGGCATAATTATGTGTGGTCAATTCCTTCTCTCCTCAGAGAGAATCTGGGAGCTAGAGTTTATCACCTGCTTGTTTTGCACTGATGCAGGAGAGAAACTGTGGCAAACGCCTCCATGCTTATTCAGAAAGCATGCTCTTTCAAACCATTTTTTTGCTCACCATTATCCTCAAGTGCCTAGAGAATGCTGGGCCTCATCAGCTCTCAGAGACAGGTGGGTTAGAAGTCATTCCCTTGAGTAGCAGCCAGAAAAGTTACAGGTCTAAATGTGTAGTTTACTTCTTTCCAGGGAGAATCTAAAGGCTGGGTTTTACTGCTAGAGTAAGCTGGGATGGGAGGGGAGCCACAGGATGTTCTCAAAGGTCCATTCAAGCTCGCATTCAAGCTCACACCCATGTTCTTCCAGATACAGGTGACTTAGTGTCCAGACCCTTAGGCAGCAGTTGAAAAAGTTGGGACAGTAGATATGCAGTCCAACCTCTTCCAGGGAGAAGCCAGGAGCTGTGCTTTATTACCTGTTTATTCTTCACTGAATTGGGGTAATGGACATAGGAAGTGCTCTTGTGCCCATTTGAAACCACCTCTTTGTTCTCTATGGTTCCAGAAAAAGAGCAAGTGCTGGGCCCCATTAGCTCCCAGAGATAGGCAATTAAGTAGCCAGTCCCTAAGTTACTAACTAAAAGTTAGAATGCTAGATGCGTGGTCAAATTCATTCCAGAGAGAAGCTGGAGACTTGGCTTAATTGTGGGATCAATCCACCAGGGAGAAGCCAAGGGAAGTGCTCACATGCCTGTTCAAGCTCCCAGAGGACTAGTAACCGCCTGCCTCATTAGTTCCTAGATTCAGGTTAGTTAGAAGCCAGGCTCTTGGCAGCAACTAGAGATGTCAGGAGCTTAAATGTGTAGTCTAACCCCTTTCAGGAAGAAGCTGGAAGTTGGCTTTTACTGACTGCTTACTCTGAATTGAGACAGAAAGAAAGCTGTGGGAAGTGCTCATGTATCTGTTTTCAACTGCTTTTTTTTCCTTTGTGGTCCTGGGTCCTCTCCCAGAGATAGGCAAGTTAGTTTGGAGCCAGTATCTATGATAGAAGCAAGATATTTAGGGCACCAATTATTGTGGTCTAAACTCTTTGCTCTCCAGGGAGAAGCTGGGAGTTGGAGTCCCTTCTGAATTGTATGATGCCATGCTGGGGGGTAAGGCTTATGGCAAGAGTATGTCTCAGTTTTTGTAGCCATTTCAATGTGGGTAATTTTTCAGTCCCACAGTGTGCCAGAATCTCTCAAATAGTTTCTGGATTTCTCTCAGATGGAATTGACCCATGTGTAGCCATTTATTTTCTGTGTGTTTGGATTCAGGAAAAGTCTGGAGTTCTATTCTCCCATCTTTCTGATGTCATTTGTATACACTTGCATATTGGTGTTGTTGCTTTATTGTGATTTTTGAATGCGTGCAGGTTGGACATACATTTCTAAATAACATACCTCACTAGCCTCTATTATCTATCTTTTAGTTTTCAATACTTGATCTAAGTCAACTTCTTCATTTCAAAATTAAAGAAACTAAAGGCAAGAAGATTAAATGACTGTGCAAAGTTACACAGGTAGAGACAATGGCTGAAAGACACAAGTGGCTTACTTCCCCACCAGTATATGTGGCATAAAATGGAAAAAGAAAGAGAGTAGAGGCAGACTGGAGACATGCACACAGCAGAGGAGGCAGGGAGGAAAGAGTGACAGAACTTTCTAAATATGGCTATACTACCATATTTTTCACATTGCCCTTGTCTGATTTACTTCAATAAGTCTCTGCATACATCTGTTCTTATTCTCTGTCAAAAGAAGAAACTAATTAAGTCTCAGTTTACATCAGGACAATATTTGTTAAACTATTTCTAATTTGGAGAAAATAAGGGACTCAAACTCGAAACAACATTTAAAAGAGGAAGTGACTATATAATAATGTTTTTAAGATTAGTGCCACTTTGAGTAAACTACTTGAGGCAAAAAAATGAAGAAATAGGCTCAGAAATTAATTGGTATAAACAGAAAATTAAGTGATAATATATACAATTTTTTATTTAACTACAAGAGTTCAACAAGTCTTACTGTGCAGTTCAGTATACTAGCCACCAACCACATGTAACTTTTTAAGTTTTAAACAATTAAAATTTAACAATATCAAAAATTTCATTTTTCAAACATACTAACCATATTTTAAGTGCTCAATAGATACATATGGCCAGAGGCTATCATATTAGTCAGAGATGGAAGATGGAAAAAACTATCGCAATGAGCAAACTTAAGGAAGAATGAATGTACTTGTTTTTGTTTGGTATAATTAATCCAGGTACTCGAGGGCTTTCTGATTCTTTTATCTGCACATATTCTATGAGAGTTAGCAAGTAAACGACTATTGTAAAAGTTTTATCCTATTAGCCATGCTGTTCTTTTGAATTTTGTGACACATATGGCTTCTATATATTTTAGCAACCCATGTTTATTTTTGAAAATAAATAGCATATAAACCCAGTTTTCTTTTTCATTTTTATCTTTCTAACAAGTCTGCTGAGAATTTGTATGTATTTTTAAAACATTGACACTCATTTTGCTGAGATGTGTCTTTGCTTTGGTTATTTTTATGTCTTCCTATTCTTTTCATTATAGGCTTGGCCAACATGCATTTAATTACAAAATTCCCTTTTCTGTGTGTTCATTTTGCAATCTCCAAAATATCCCAAATACAAGATTTATTTTTTGATTCTTCCTGAAGTCATTCTGCATTAATTTAACTTCTTTCCAACTTCTTATATCCTTCTTTTATTCCATTGAAGACATTCTATACTGTCTTTTCAAAAATGTGTGAAGAATCTATTTCATCAAGGAAAGATATGTAATCTTGTTTCTTTTCATGATACTGTATAATGATTGGCAGAGCCAGTGTAAATCATTAGAATTTTTTCTCTCTCAGTGCATACCTTTTCTTGTTCACCCTTCTGGGATTAAAGATGTGATAAAGCAAGTAGCATCAAACTTCCTGTAGAAGTATAATTCACTGAAAAATATCTTTATTAATAAATTTATATTGTTTATAACTTAATAAAAATATATGTATAAACTTAAGGATATATTAAGTTTCAGTTCCAAAAATTATTTATCTTTAGCACCTAACAGCTAACACTATTGTGTTCCAGCTAAATATATATGACATTCATATTCCTACCTTCAATGTGTTTTCTAACATATGTCTTCAGATTTTTAATGAATACTATAGTTAAATTATTTATAATTCTTGTATTTGTCATACAAGTTCCTAAATTATTCTTTGCAATTAACAAAAATACTACAAATTTTTTCTAGTCACTGTTTAGATTAATAAAGGGAGAAGACAGTGGAACATTTCAAGGAAGACGGTATAGTGAAAAAAGAATAGGAATCAATATACACACTCTTATTGTACAGCCTTAAATTGTTTGCAAAGTGGAAATAATATATGTCCTGACTACCATGAGGCTTTTGTGAAAATCAAATGCAATATTCATGTGAAATAATTTTGAAGACTATACCTATATGATATTGGAAACTCTGTGGGGATATTTTTGTGAGGTCAGCAGCTCTTCCAATGTTGGATCAAATGAAGTATCAAGAGAGTTCCAACAATATAAAACATGTGAACTTCACCCTCAAAGTTAAGAACAGAAATTCAATGTTATTTTATGTGCATCAGGTCTGTTAGTCTGCTAAGAACTCTGGCATGACACTAACAGATAAACCTGCATTTTTTTTTTATATTGAGTCAGTTGGATTTACCATCTCAACCTACGGACAACAGGTACAAGTTCATTATTATTAGTTGTACTTAATTTTGTTTTAATTGAGACTAACTTATAGAAAATGTGACCATCTTACTCCCTTATTGGCAAAAGTGTATTCATTATTAAACCAAAAATACCTGCTAAATCTTAATTAAAAATTCAATTTAGTTGTCTGGGAATAAATATGAATCAAATTTTAAATTTCCAGATATAAGTTCCTGATGTTCCAAGTGGGCCTTGATGAGTTAGTCTTCCTCACAATGCCTTATTTTCCATTTTCAAGATAGATATATATACTCACCTAATCTATGCCTCAAAATGTGAAAGAACTTTTAATGCCATAAGTATACCATTCTGTCTACATATTGTTTCCTAAAATAAATTACAATTGATGACACACTTTTGGCCTGAAATAATTAATTACTAAACTTTATTTAATGAACATCTAAAATTTTTTATATTCTAAATAAAGAACACACTTCAGGTTTTAAAATAATGCTCGTAAAGAAAGTAGAAAAGCTTAGTCAGGATATCTTGCCTCGCATCTGTTACAAATGGGCAAGATTCGGCACATTTGCTAGAAATGTTATAAAAGATGTGTAACTGCACACGTGTGCCCATTTACTGATGCAGCCTGATTGTTGTAATTATGTAATGCTTGGCTAGTAGCCACTATTGTACCAAGAGCAAAAAGGTAACTTCTCGGAACTGCTGGTTAGCAGAGCACAGTGAACAGCAGAGCACAGTGGAGAAGGGCAGAGCTCATGTCTGAGGATAAAGCATGTCTGTGAAGCTCGCTTCTGAAGAATAAACTCTGTCTACCTTGCATAAAGCTGCGAGAATCTTCTTTCAATTACCTGACTCATGGCCTGCACAGGAAGGGGTAGAAGGATCTGAGATCCAGCTCGACAATGCTATATTTGTTTCAAATAATGAAAACCCATAAGTCATTGTTACATAAAATCATTTTTCAACTTTTTACCCAAATGAGAAAAAAATATATTTTTAGCTTCAGAAAATGATGGGCCCTAAACTGTTTATTCACCTGAATATGTTCATACTATCCGATCTGACCACCCAAAAGAGACTAAAGGAGAAAAGCTTAGGTCTAGTGATTAGGAAACAAAGGTTCCTGGGACTAATAATAAGAAATGGAAGCGGAGAGGTGTGGCTACCCTGTCCTTTGAGGAGCATGAAGGTGAGGAGGGTGGGAACGGGATGGGGAAACAGACAAAAAACTTGTTCTGAGATCCTAAGTGAAGATACTTTCAAGCCAAAGAATAGGGCAAAAACATTTTGGAGACTTAAAGACCCATTATTAAACTCAATGTTGGGTGCAAGTGCTAAATTAACAGAGCCAAGCTCTCCCACATTTCCAAGCACGCCTTGAATTGCCATGAAGAACTAGAATGGGGAACAGAGTCTTTTTCAAGACAGCATGTTAGACCATCGACACTGGTGGTAAGAGAGCCTTGCTGAGCTTTGATGCCCTTCAGGAGGTCTGTGAAGTCTGGGGTCACAGGCTTACGTTTGTTAGCAAAATTCCAATTAGCCTGTAAAGTTAGGGTTGGCGACCTACTCTGCCTGCAGGTCCGTTTTACTGTACAGTTTCATGTGCTTGTAAAATGGGGCCACAGACATTATTTTTTTCACAGCAGATATTATCACCTCTTCTTCCTGTAAAATGTACATATATATTCTTATAAAAATACCAAATTGTTATCTAAAATAAAAATAAGGTTCTTTTTATTTTAAAGGAGGGGTTGGGAAACTGTCAAGAGGCAGATGGAAAACATTTTAGACTTTGTGGACCTCATTTTCTCTGTATCTCTCCTCCCCCTTGCCCTCTCCCTCCCCAACCTCTCCTCCCTCCCCCCTCCTCCTCTTCCTCTTTTACTTTAGAAATGTAAAAATGATTTTCTACTAACCTCTTTTTTTTTAAATGCCTCAGTAAAGGCCTCTCAGTCTGATTGACTGATTGTCTTCTTTCCATTAATATTTTTAATACTTTACTTTGTAAGGATGTGAATAGATTCTGTATCCAGTGAGTAAAATTAATTGATAAAGCCACTAGGCAGACTATTATTTACGGCATTTCATTTATAATTAAGTTGCATACATGTAGCAAGGACAAATATCAGTCCACAAATTTAGCCATACCAGAAATATCACATTTCAGTATTGTCACTTATACTAAGTTCCATTTGGGACGTGCAAATTATTTAGAACAACTTACACAATGTCACAGGGCATGGGCAAGGACTTTGGCTCTATTAAGGAATAGGAAAAAAAAACATAAGATGAAGTTCAGATAGACAGAGACCCATCAAAACTACAGCTTGTCATTATTTCAAAGGGAACCAGTCAGCCCTAGATCAAGCATGGCTTTTGTTCCCAGGATTGCTCTTTCTTTTTACAATGCAAGGATGAGAACAACCTTGTTAGTGCAAGAATTATGATATTGTTTACTGCCAGAGTTTTGTTGCCAGCTATTTATGAGAACTGTCTGGAAAAGCTTGTTGCCTTGTAATTTAAGGAATCTGGGGACACTGGACATTATGGGATGTCGAAGTGCGAGACATTGGTCCCATGGGAAGCTAAGCTGGGGTGCCACCTCTTCATACAAAAAAAAAAGAGAAGCACCACTCCCAGGTCCTCACCTCTAATTGTTGTGCAGAAAATATGACCTGAATGCCTAGGGTCATTGTCAGAATTTTTTTTTCTTTGCACTACAAATATTTTCTTTAAATCTGTTGAAATTGTACTTTAAGCACCCTCAGATGCTGACAAGTCATTCTTAGTTTTCACTGAATCTTCCCTAAGGATTATGCAAAAGTCTCAGGATCTCATGCCGTGCCAAAAATCAGGCAGGCCCTTTCGTGGGCAATTATCATTAGTTGATGCTAAAATGTCTTTCATCACAATGTTTCAGTGGCAATGTGTGTTGCCTGATTTGTGGAACCCAGGATTCAGCTGCCTTGATTTATCTTGCCATCTTCTCTGAGGTTTTTTAAATGGCTACCATGCTAAGATAGAATGAAACATGGTTTCTCCTAAGCGTGGACACCAGTTTCTGAAAACATTCTCTTGCCTCATTCTTCAAGGAGTATTTTTTTTTTTTTTTTTTTTTTGTCTTTTGTCTTTTTTCCGTGTCCGGCAACGGATCGCAACCCTCAGTGTTGCCCCCGTACCGGACCGGGGACCGGCAACAGGATCGCAACCCTCGGTGTTGCTCCCGCGCCTCGCTCAGCCAGTGAGCGGGAACCAGTCTGCATGTGGGATCCGAACCCTTGGGCGGGAGTGCCCGCCGCGCTTCCCAAGCGGCGCACTATCCAGTGCGCCACCGGGCCGGCCCCCACAAGGAGTATTTTTTTATTACACACCATTTACATCACCATACACAAACGGTGTGATTTTTTTTTAAAGTGAGTTTAGGTTTTTACAAAGTCAAAATGTGTCTTTTTGTGAAACAGGCCCTGCAAAATAAAATCCATAGTCAAAGAAATCCAAAAGACAGAGCTATCCAGGGAGAACACACCCACATATCCCAACAAGATATCTTACCATTCCTGGTACTCAAGTACCAGGAAGTTCTGAATTGAGAGCTCCATCCTATACAGAAGATTTGACCTTTCTTCCCAAAGGAAATATAGCAATACATAAATATGTTATGTAATAAAGGTGTAAAGGTAATGATAAGAACAATGAAATAAAAATGGTAATGTATAGCTAAATCAGTTCTGTTCCTTGGGTGTATTTAGCTTAAATTGAGTTTTATAGCTTGTCCTGGGAATTCAGGTCTAGAGAAAAATGCAGTTTTGAGTCTCACATAGCTGCCTCATGAGCAGATGTCCAGACACAACCTGTTTGTAACATCAGGATTGCCAGTCAACACGTGTGGGTAGACAGAAGCACACAAAATCTTTTATTTACTTTTCTGCCTGTGAAGCTGTTTGAGCTAGGAAATGTATTGCTCATAATGTCAAAATTCTTGTAGAGAATGATATCAAAGTAAGTACTTAGATATAGGAAAATCTGCTTAGGAACTCAGGGCAAGGAGAAAAAGGGAGGGAGAGAGGGAACTGAAAAAAGAAAGGGGACAAAAGAAAATAACTAAAACTCAAACAATTGCACCGAATCGAATAATTATGTCCAAATAGACTTACCAAACTATTTCTGTAAATATGAGGAACATTTCTACATTGTATCTTTAAAAAAAGTAAAAAATAAAAAAGAAGGTGGTAAACTTATCAAAAAGGCCCATGTTTCCAAAAATGTAATTAGGGAAGTAAAACTTAAAAATGAATTATTACATTCATCTTTCTACTGAATTTAAAACAGTTTAGATATTGTAATAAAATAAGTAGAGTGTATGATTTAAGGATAGGGAAACCTGTGAATAGAAATATCACTAAAACAGGACAGAATTAATCATAAGTTAAAATAATTATCATTTGCATATTTTTGTAGTCACAGTGTTTTTCTTTTCAATGTTTATACTATTTAATAGCTATAAATAAGAAAAACTAGCACACAAATAAAATGTCTAAATCTTCTTAGATGTTTCATTTTTCTGAGCTTAATTCTGTTCTTGGATGAGTTTTAAATGTTCTCTCTTGAGTCAGTAGGGGTGATGAATGTCCAGCCAAAGATTTAGTTAGCCTCCTGATTCTGGGCGAAAGCAGATGTCCATGTTAGACTTCAAAAAAAAAAAAAATTGTATAAGTATTGCAGAATTTATATAAATTATATGGCTAAACATTCTGGAAAAAGTATATAAAGATAAATTATGTATAATGTGTTTATTGTAGAAATAGACTATACCTATTTACAGACAATGAGAAAGGAATAATAATAATAGCAGAAAAGAAAAAAGACCCAAGTGTCATAGGTTAGTGACATATGTGTAAAAGCCTTATTGGAAGTCAAGACAATGGAATGTGTCGAAATTTAAAAAGTAATGGAAAATATTCTTATAGCATTAAAATTTAGCTACAATTGAAAATTATCGATTAATTTCTCAAATAATGTTTCTGAACATGTATTATTCTAAACCATAAGCTCCTACTAGAGTAAAAATGCTACAGTTTAGTGGTTGAGAAGCCAAAAAAAAAAAAAAGATAGTGTTTTGAAGATATTTAAAGGACATATCATAACCTCTTGTATAAATTAATTTCTTCCAGAATCTAATTATCATATAATAAAGTATATACTTCATCTGGCTAATTATCTTATTCCACTATTGTCAGAAATAGAAAACAACTGATTACTACTCACTGATTAATACTTAAATTAACCTTAAATTAATTTAAGTTTGAGAGAAAATACTTAAATTTAAGCACTTACATGTTTTTGTATCTTTATGTTTCTTCATATTAAGATATATACTTTAATAATATAATGGTTAATGTATAATGTGAGCAGTTTGGTGTAACTAACTCTTAAATTTTCGAAATATAGAAATTTTACAAAGCCAAAAATATATTGAAGATTAATCTAGCATGATGGCAAATTAATTTAAAAACCCATAAAATTGACAAAAGACATACATAGAATAATATAGAGGAGAAAATACAACTAGTGAAAAATATAGAGGTCTTGAATCTTACTACAAATCAAAGAAATGTAAATTCAAAAGTTACCAGTTTATGCCTATCAGATGGGTCATCTTCCTTCCCCTTTGCATCAGTTTCCTTTTGGCTTATGTCCACTTGAATAAATACTTCCATAATTTGCTGATAGAAAGTATAAACTAATAAAACTCTTTTGTAGTTCAATTTAATATCTTTTATCAAGAGACCTAAAAATGTTCATTACCATTAATCAGTAATTCTGTTTCTTGCACCCACTCTAAAGGAACTATTCTTTAAAAAGAAGATGAAAAAGAAATAGCTGCAGCATTCTGCAAAAATATCTGGGGTCCCTCTCCTGGAGCCTGATATACAGCCTGATATATTGTGTGTGTTGCTCCATAATGCAATGAATAATAGGAGACCTCTACCTGCTACTGTTCCCTTTTTCATGAGTTTCCTCCAGTAAATGCTATTTCATAAGACTTTATGAACATGTTCTCAGGTCATTTGAACATTGACAGTTGAGCAGCAAGTAGAGTACCAAACAGTTTTATAAAAGTGAACTGTAGATAGCTTCTGGAATAATGGATTAAGGAGCTGAGCACTCTCTCTGCAAAAGGCAACAGTAAAAAAAATGATCACAAAAAAAACATTTCCAGACTCATCCTGGATGTTGATCCACAGGATAGAAGAAACTGAGAAGCATTTATTTAAGAACATCTACTGAAATTTTCACGTAATACCAACAGAATTCTGTGGCATTTTAGCATAAGGCTGTTCCCATTCTCTTCCCCATTCACCTTAACTCTGTCAGGTGCATCCTATCAGGGCAGGGAAACTAAGAAAACTAGAGCATTACCGATAGAGGGAGCTGATATGATCGTGAGCAGAGCATGGAAAAAACTTATCTCCCCAGGTGTTGTCAGAAACAGTAGTGATCTCAGTGGCAAATGAACAGAGAAACCAACACTACAAATAACCTGACATTGAAAACCTGGATGGGGCAAAGAAAAAATTTATAGGTCATCTAGAAATTTAGTAAGATTATCTGGAAAATGAGAACAACACAGAGGAACTTGATAACCTCTCAAATATCTGCAAGGTTTATGGAACACTCAGTAGAGAATGGAGGGGGTGCTAGCTACCCATACGTCTCTAGCTAAATGTGAAACCTTATGCATGTACATATGATACATGAAAGGGCCCAATGGAAATTGAAAGCTGGAGAAGATTTGCAAATTGTTTGAACTGTGATTACGTTCCTCAACATGCACACAGATCCATCAGCAGAGAATGGGTTCATTAATATGTCTGGCCAATAATAATCCAGGTGTTGAACTCTAAGCTATACTGACAGATAATATAATATTCCCAGAAATAATCCCTGGGAATCTAGGCTTAAAAATAAAACTGATAATAAAAAATATATAATGAACAGAGACCTCAAATGTTGCATACCATTAGAGAGAGAGACTCCACAGAATTAGTCTAGGCAATTTGCTCTAAGATAAATAAACAAACAAACAAAAACAAAAAGCAGCAACAACAAACTCCATGAGCAATCAGAGTTTAGAGTTGCTGTAATATTTTATATAAAACAACCAATGTTTAACAAAATATTTCAAGAGAAGTATATCTCATACTAAGGAGAAAAAAAAAACATAAAAATTATCTTTGAATGGGCCCACGTGTTGGAGTTAGCAGACAGATTTCAGAAAAGCCTTTATAAATATGTGCAAAAACTAAAGGAAGTCATTTTTAAAGAATTAAATGAAAGCATGAAAACAATGAGACATCAAATGGAAAATCTCAATGAAGAAATAGAAGTGATAAAGCAAAATCAAATGGAAAATTTGGAGTTAAAAAGTATAGTAACTGAAACACAAAATTTACTACACGAGCTAAATATATTTGAGATGGCAGGAGAGTCATCAAACTTGAAAATATTTCAATAGAAATTATCTAATCTGAAGAAGAGAGAGAAAATATAATCAAGAATAATGAACATACCACAGAGACCTGTGAGGCACCATCAAGCATACCAACACACAAAAAATGAGAATTCTAGAAAGAGAGAAAGGGAGGCAAAAAAAATCGAAGGTAGAATGATTGAAAATTTGACAAATTTTATGAAAAGCACTAATCTACATGTTCAAGAAGCTCAATAAACTCTAAGTAGGATTAATAAAAAAAAAAATTCACACCTTAACACAACATAGTCAAACTGTTGAAAGAAAAGACAGAGAAAACTTTGAAAGCAGCATGAAAGCTGGGTGGAATTCTTGCCTAAAACCCTATGAGCCCAAATACAATAATATCATGAAAGTTCCCATTTGTTCTCAGGTATTTCTTAATAGTGATGCATGGTACAATAGCCCTGCTGGGAAACAGCCTTTCACCTCAATATCTTTCTTTTTTCTTCCCCATCCTGACACCCTTTGGAAGTCTGGAAGTTCAGAATGCACTTTATCCATTGTGGAGATACAAATCTAGAGTCGTTGTTGACTCTGGCTGACTGTTAATAGCCAATCCAGCCACTAAAGTTACTTTATGCAACCCCAGTGTATCCAGATGGCATGTCAGTTGGAACAGTGCTGTCCATCCTAAACATGGGGAAAGTGAAAATGAATGTCCTCCAACTGCACCAAACCGTGGGGCAGTGGGACTGGGGGGAGAGTACAGTAGTGATGAAATAACTCCAGGGTCTCTGCCAAGGAGATAGTTCAGGGTATGGGCCAGATGCTATGGCTATTTCTGGAAAGGAAAAAAAAAAAAAAAAGGCCTCTTCCCTTGTAGAAAGGGAAAATCTGAAACTCCTAGAGGTATGAGATAGGTGTCCACTTACTGTCTTGACATTAGATCCCTTCAAAAGGATTATCACTCAGTCTTGTCTGAATTCTTAGGTGGATCTTTCACAGACAGCCAGAGCAACCATTCAGTACTGGATGTTACATGGGTAAGTTGTTTACCACTCCAGTGTGTCCTATGATACCACTCTGCTCATGGTGTCTCTGAGCCTTCCGATGTATTCTGTTGAGCAACCCTACCAAATATCTGCTGTGAAATTAAGTGGCATTAATGGACTCTAGAACCTATGATTGAGTAAGCTACGCAGGACTGTTCTTCCTCTTTCTACAGGTTTTCTTGAAACTCCAGAGTCTCTAGTCAATGGAAGAGATTTGGGAGCCTTTCTTGATCTCTGTCCTATAGTTTTCCTGCAAGCCGTGATCAGCTCCACACAATGTTTATGCTCATCATCAGGGAGAAGAGCCAATGACACTTTCTGCACATCACAAAATACACATCCCAGGCTGCTTTTCTACATGTACAAATCACCTTCTCCTGTCTACCTGAGATGAACGTGAGCATACCCTGGAGGTGGTCATCTGACCATTCCTCACTATTCTCTGCTGCCTCCTACTGCGTGGTGGGGACTAGCCTCACAACTCTTGTGGTATAAGTTTATTTTCTAACTCAGTAGCATGTGTGACTTAGAGGACTTCCCTTGAGATCAGAATCATCAACCTAAGAAGTAACAGTTAATTAGACTGAACTCTAGCCATCTGATCTCCCAAAGAAGAAAAAAGAATCTTGCATTACTTTATAGAAACAAACTTCAAACTAATGTTTAAGGTGATTGATTGTGGTAGAATGCTGAGGTGACAGATCAATCCACATATCTGCCATGTCATATAAATTACAACTAAGGGTTGAACTGCAGTCCTCTGGTTTTCCCACAACTAGGAATGAAAATTTGTAGAAAAGACTGGGGGCCTGTTTTTGCCATGTCATACCGCTCTATCTGTAAGAATTGGATCTATGTCTCCTTGTAAAGCTAGGGAAGGTTTTCCCAAAAAATAATTTTTGAGGTAGAAATGGGCAAGTGTTGGAAATTCAGTGGTACACAAAGGACAAATGAACAATAAGGCTTGGTTTGTGTCAGTTCACGAATCTGAATCATTGTCCATGTAATTCGCATCATGCCAAGTAAGAAAACAAATAAAATTTTGAACATGTAATATTTGTTTTGACTGTCCATGTCTCTCTTGCAGATGTGGCCCCAGCTTCTGATATACATAATATAATAAAAGTAATATAAAAACTGAGATCACTGTCCAACAGAATCACAAGACAGTTTATTACCACTTGAAATTCCCAATGCCATGGTACTCTGACAGAATTCCAGACCAAGGCCTCCTCAGAGATGGAATGCTTCACAAAGGTTATATAAATTCCCATGTTGAAAGAGCTTCCTAAGTGACTTCCCAACATTTCTATCTTAATATACTTTAGCCTCATTCATTCAAATGACAAATAAGAGGAGGGTTGGAGCATAAACTCATTATCAGGGCAGCCATCAACCTAGATTTTTTTTTCTGGAAGGCCTCAAATAACATCTAGTCCCTCTGAACTCCTGATATCTTATGATTTTCAACATGTGTTTTTTAGTCTCAAATATCTGAAAAATTCTAAACTGTAGATTTTTGTATACCATATTGTAGCAAATAGAATTCTTCAACTTGTCCACAAATAAGACTTTCTTACTTACATGGAGATTTCATTGTGTTCTAGTTCTAAAAGTCTGTCAATCTTAAATGAATTTATCCAATTAAAAAATGTAAAACAATTATCCAAACATATTCTGGTACTAAATGAGGGAGGGAGGAAAGTTTAAAATTTTCTGCACCCTTTAAGATCTCTGCTAAGTATACTTAATATTCAAGCTCTACATAACTAGAAAGAATATAGCTCAATCATACAATGTGCTTTTGGATGATCAGGAAATAACTATGTAAAAATATTAAAAGAAAAATACTTTTCATAGAAAATAATTAATGAATTTAATGCACAAAAAATGTTATGGGTATTGCTTTTGGGTGGTCAGAAAATAGGCTTTTTTTTTCCCTTTATTGTATTTTTCTGAATTTTCCGAATTTTTAAGATTAAGCCTATCATATTGTAGTAGTCATCTTCTGTTCCTTATAACAAAACACCTAAACTGGGTAATTTATGAAGAAATGACATTTATTTCTTACTGTTGGGAATTCCAAAGTCCAGGGAATGCTTCTGGTGAGGGCTTTGTTCTTGCTGGTGACTCTCTACAGCAATTAATGGACTCTAGGACCTATGGTTTCTCATGGCGAGAACGGGCTGAGAAAGAGAATGGGCTGTTCACTTGCTTGCCTTATTAAGCCATCAGAACCACATCCATGACCACCCATTAAACCATCAAAACATTATTCCATGAATGGATCAATCCATCCACTATGGCATGGTCCTCACAATCTAATTACCTCTTAAGAGACCCCACCTTTAAATTGCCACAACTGGATTTTCCACTTTCTTAACATTGCTACCTTGGAGACTAAGTTTCCAATATATGAACTTTTGGGGAACACATTTGACCCATAGCACATATTATTAATAGATATGTTTTGGATCTGAGAGAAACTGTATTTCATGAATTCTTTATTTTTCATATAAGCCACTCACTGCAATCAGGTGCAGTCTGGAAAATCTGACAAATAACGAAAGCTATGAAAGAGTCACTTCACAAATCTTAACCCACATAATCTTATTTATTTTTGCCTTTATTATTATATTTACAAAATATATTACAAAATAATACTTACTTCAACTTTTAACTTTGTAAGAATTTTAGAGATTCCTAGTTTTTTGTTTGTTTGTTTTACGTGCTTGCTTTTGGTAGAAATCTCACATCGCGTTATTTTTGGAGTACAGTTTCATTTAACAACCTGCATTTACCCTATATTTAATTTTTTCATGTTTAGGGTTTCTCTGGAAGGCATAATTCTACTGTGGAAGAAAAATAACCTATTTTGAGAGGGAAGGAGGGAGGGAGAGAGAGAGAGAGAACGAAAATATGCATACTTGGTGGAGGTAGGAGTGGGGAAACACCTGTGGTTCACTTGGAGCATGTGAATATATGTGTTCTGATTATTGGGGATTCTCAGAGTCCATTAGAAGCAATTTCACAACACTGGTGCTGGCCACTTACTTCTAGGTCAGTGGTATAATCATCTTATCCTTATTGTTCTGCATAGTTAATGTTTCATTTCTTCACCAAAAGCAAATATTTAGCATGTGCTTTGGATTTAACAGGTGCAGCGAGCCTAGTAGAGTGTCAGACATAGCAGGAGCTCACTAATTATTTGGAGTGATGGAACTCTAAATAGTCCAGAATGAAGGCCCGCAATTTCAGTGATGGAACTGGAAATCCTGCAGTGTGAAAACAGAGCTCAAATTCTAATTCAAGAGCCAGGTAAGCACGGCATTTTATGGTAAGCACAGTGAGAAGTCAGGCATCAGCAATGCTGTGATAGTGGTACACATGTCTTACTCCATGCATACAAACAATCTGATTTATAATTTCTAATTTTTAACTTAGTCTGTATCACTAGAGCATGCTTCCAAGATGAGGCGATGCCCAAGCCAAACCTGAAGAATAAGCCAGAGTTAGCCTAGCAAAGAAGGCGAGAGAGACCATCAAGGCAAAGGGAATAATGTGTAAAAGGAACCCCCACTTAAAGTTGCCCCATAACTCCAAACTCCTAACCTCCTAACAACAATAAATTGCTTCTGTACCAAATTCCACTTCTTTGGGGCCACTGACTCTGCTATGGGATGACCATAAAGTTAGACATAAAAATAATGGCCTATATCTCTTACCATCTCCTCAACCAAATCCTACAAGGTCAAACTGTTTAACCCAAATTCACAGGTGATGAAAGTGAAATTAGAAAAGATAAGTTACAAAGCAGTTATTTTATAAATATCTCCTGTTGTAATTGTCCTGAGAACATCAGAGGTATACTTTAAAAGTATTTGAAGTAGTTACTGATATTTTTTTTTCCAAATTTAATTTTCATGGCAATTATATAAAATCATTTGCAAAGAGTATTCTTTATACGCAATTTGATATTTTTAGAGTCACATGAAGAAAGCGAACTTTAGTTCAAAAAATTATTAAATTTAAAAGTATAACAATAGGTATTTCTCAAAGGAAAATATACAGATGGCCAACAGACACATGAAAAAATGCTCAGCATCACTAAGCATCAGTGAAATGCAAATCAAAACCACATTGAGATATCATGTCACCCTAGTTAGACTGGCCATTATCAAAAAGAGAATAACAAATACTGTTGAAGTTGTGGAGAAAGAGGAACACTTCTACAATATTAGCTGGACTGTAAATTAGTACAGCCATTATGGAAAACAGTATGGAGTTTCTTCAAACAACTACAGATAGAACTGCTATACGATCCAGCAATCCCAGTTCTGGATATATACTCACAGGAATGGAAATCATCATGCCAAAGGGATACCTGCACTCCCATATTTATTACAGCTCTATTTACAATAGCCAAGAGTTGTAACTAACTTAAATGTCCATGGGCAGATGACTGGATAAGGAAAATGTGGTATATATACACAATGGAATACTACTCTGCCATAAAAAATAATGAAATACTGCCTTTCACAGCAACCTGGATGAACTTAGAGAAAATTATGTTAAGTGAAATAAACCAGGCACAGAAAGAGAAATACCACGTCTTCACTCATAAGTGGGAGCTAAAAAAAGAAAGAAAGAAAGACACAACAATCACAATAATTTGTTAAACTTTTTACAACCAAATGATCTTTGACAAAGGCACCAAGAACATACACTGGAGAGGGCCGGCCCGGTGGTGCACTGCTACAGTGCGCTGCTTGGGAGTGCAGCGGTGCTCCCACCGAGGGTTCGGATCCCACATACAGACCGGCAGCTCACTGGCTGAGCGAGGTGCGGGCGCAACACCGAGGGTTGCGATCCGTTGCCGGTCACGAAAGAAGACAAAAAGGAAAAAAAGAAAAAAAAAAAAAAAGAACATACACTGGAGAAAAGATGGCCTCTTCAATAAATAGTGTTGGGAAAACTGGATATCCATTTGTAGAAGAATGAAACTTGATCCATACCTTTCACCATATACCAAAATCAACTCGAAATGGATTAGAGACCTAAATATAAGGCCTGAAGCTTTAAAACTCCTAGAAGAAAACATAGGGGAAATGCTCCAGGATTTAGGACTGGACAATGACTTCATGAATAAGACACAAAAAGCACAGGCAACAAAAGAAAAAATAAATAAATGGGATTACATCAAACTAAAAAGCTTCTGCACAGCAAAGGAAACAATCAATAGAATGAAAACACATCCTACAGAATGGCAGAAAATATTTGCAAAATATGCATCTGACAAGGGATTAATATCCAGAATATATAAAGAGCTCAGACGCTGTACAGCAAAAAGCAAATAATCCAATTACAAATGGGCACAGGAGCTGAATAGAAATTTCTCAAAGGAAGACATACAAATGGCCAAAAGGTATATGAAAAAATGCTCAACATCACTAATCGTCAGGGAAATGCAAATCAAAACCACTTTTGAGATATCACTTCACTCCAATCAGACTGGCTATTACTAAATGACAGACAGTAACAAATGCTGGCAATGATGTGGAGAAAGAGGAACCCTTGTGCACTGCTGATGGGAATGTAAATTAATACAGCCATTATGGAGAGCAGTATGGAGGTTCCTTACACAACTACAGATAGAACTTCCATACGATCCAGCAATCCCACTCCTGGGGATATATCCAGAGGATTGGAAAACATCTGGTAGAAGGGATACCTGCACTCCCATGTTTATTGCAGCTCTATTTACAATAGCTAGGTAATAGAACCAACCTAAATGTCCATGTATTGTAATGATGAAAAAGCTAACTGTACTAATCTAACCACCACACGTTCTACACAATTATTGAAAATCAACATTGTACCCCACATGTATGTATAATAAGAAAAAAAAAAGGAAAGGACAGAACTGAGGCAAACTGAGATGAGAAAGGGGGAGAAGGAGAGTGATTCATGAGAAATTGGTAAAGGGTCACAAAGAGTGATTGCAGATGTGTAATGTTGAATGTACTAATTATCCTGATTTGAGCATCATATACTGCACACAAGTATTGATACTCAGTGCTGTACCCTACAGATATGTACAATCAATTGTTTCAATAAAAAAGAAAAAAGTATATAATAAAGGACAGCATACAGTGATGAGAAAGAAATGAAAGCATTTTGAAATAAACATATATAGTATAACATAATTTAGAAAAATAAATCATCAACATGTTATATGTGGTAGTGCTGCACAAAAATGCATTATCGTGTTTAAAACAGCTGTGCCAAGACTAACACACACATTTGCTTAATATATATTAATTTTTCTATGAGTTTGAAATTATGTGTAAATAAAATACCAAAAAGTATAGATAAATACAGAAAAAGAGAAAATTGTCATGTGTTCAACCCCAATATATCAAAATTGACTTTTGTAAAAATTTTCTAGTTGCCTTATAATGTCTGAAAGGAACTTTTATTATTTATTATTATGTGCATTTTAACCAAATAGTGAGGAAGTTGATTCAAATGACCAGTTGGCCCTTTACAATTAGGCAGAGACTACATTAATGAGTTATTCAGTCTGAGGGACACAGAGTTGTATAAAAGGATCACCCCTCATCTCCCAGTTTTTGAATACTTACTAAACTTTTCATTGAGAAACTCCTAATGGTCAAGAGGAGTAAAAAGTCAACCCCAAAGTCTTAGAGAAGTAAAAGAAAGTGCTCCTGCAGCAACCATTAAATGTTTCTGAGATCCTATGCCCAGTGTTAAACCTGATGTAATTTCGGCAATATCTGCTACATGGTTTGGCAACTGACACTGTGAGAAGGATCAGGCTCTTCTGTTTTAACATATATTGCCCCAAAACACTCTTAAAATTGACATCGCAAATTAACTCAAATTTTAATTTCTCCTCCTCAAACTTCTCTTTTAACTATAATAAAAATTGGTTCGAGTTTTCTCAGGACATTCCTCTTGTCCCTATACCCATTTCCAGTGCGCCACAGTATGAATGGTCTCCCTGCTTACCAGTGTAGTCCGAGGTTCACCAAACTGCCAGAGGTCTGGCCATGCCCAATTTCTCCTTTCTTAGAAACTAGTGTAGTCTGAGGTTCACCAGATTTTTAAAGAGAGAAATGAAAAATAAGGCAAAGCTGTAAAGAACAGAAATAGTTCTTTTATTATGAAACAGCATAGGGCTGCCTCAGCCATGGAAAGAAACTTGATTTTATTACCTATACTTTAGGCATAAATTAAAAAGAGGATATGGATTTACCTGATGTCCTATCATAGTGGTAGAAGTCAGGCATTTGATGATGGCATTTCACTAATCTACTTGTGGGCTTCATATCTATGGTAATTTTTATTTGAAATAGTATTTTAAACCAGTTACTTATGAAATTGCCAATATTTTCTCTACAAATTTCATTTTCTGATTCTCCAAGGATGAACCCACATTTGCACTGTGGATCTGTATATGCCTCAGCAGGATATTTCATATTCCTGGGGATACATGTATCCCAGGTAAACAAGTATGGATCTAGTAACCCCAATTTGGGAGGAGGGTTTTAAGTATTAATGTCTATGACCACTGTGCTATTATGATCTTGCTCTTAACTCAAGTCAGGTCTTCTTTCTCGGTCAAAATGTGTATTAGTTTTCTTCTGGGAGGGAAAAAGACATCTCTCCAGAGGCAGTACTCCTAATTCAGGAGAAACCACAAGATTAACTTGAAAGTTCTTTTACCCCTCCCACAGGACACGAGTAGAGCTGGGAAATGGAGGTAAACAGATGCACATCTGGTCACCTTATGTTTTCTTAACCGTTGAAGCAGTTTGTTAAAGACCTATTCCATTTGCACTGTCAAATTGAAGGACATTTCCTACATAGTTTGACCTTTGATGCATTATCTGCATGTAAAAGTTGAGGGCCTTATAGCAAGCTGATCGCCTTCACTGTTTTTCCTACTGAAGCCTTCTGTTCCTCTGCATATTTAGGTGGGAGAATGCCTGGCCTTATTTTAAGGATATTGGCAAAATCAATGGAGAGTTTTTTTGTTTTTTTTTTTTGGGGGGGGGTGGTTAGCCAATTCTCTGAAGACAAACAAAAAATATATAAAAGAGGGCAAGTTTTTGTGTTTGTCTCTCTGCATGATATAGCTAGGTTGGATGACAGGGAAATAAGAGAGTATGCAATTCTGTGACTAACTAGGAACAGAATTAGCACAGAAAAGATTAAGTAGCATGTGAAGCCTTAGATAATATATAAATCACCTTTCTGAAGTAGTCTTTCCAAAACTAATGCCAAGAACAAGGGAAGGTTTTAGTGTGTATGGTGGGAAAGAAGGGAGTTAAGGGAACATTTAGTTCAGAGTCTTTCTGTTTTGTGTTATGTTGTTTTGGTTTTTTTGTTAACTGATGTTCTCAGGAGAGTCTGTGCTTATTTTAAGGAACATGGATCTTAATTCTAGTCATGCCTACAACAAATTCACATATTCACCATGTCGTAGACATTAACAAGATAAAAGGAGTTATGCCAAATTCCTCACTAGAAAAAGTGAGCATGACAAGAAAATCTTAAAAAAGAAACATATATTAAAATGTTAGAATCCATATAATAAATATATTTCTGGGGACTTGTTAAGTTAAATACAGAGAACCTAAAAGGAACATTAAGTGAGGAGGTTTACTGTATATAAGAATGTACTCTGAATATTAGGCACACCACCAGTGCCTCAGAGCCCTGCCCAGGGACCCAGGTCTCGAGCCAGTGACTGGACCCCAGCCCACAACCAGGCACACCACTGTTGGGCTACGCCCGGGCCGCCAGCCATTTTGGGAAAGTACCTCAGCCATTTTAAACTTGCTTCAGGCTGATTCTGGGAAACCGAAACCTAAGCGGAGAACTCCAAACTTAAAAGAACTAACTTCCGGGGTACGGTACGGAGACCATCCTCCAGGGTTTAGCCCACCTTCCCTGTACGGCGGCGGACTGGAGGTCCTTGGCGCGTGCTGTTTTGCCTGGGAGTCAGTACATTAAGTGGAGTGCCCTGTACAAAGAGGAGTGCCAACAAATGGCTGAAAGAAACCACCATGCCAACCTCGTTATTCCTATTACTATGGGAATGCTCACGGGCCAAGATGCCCAATATGCTTCAGGGTTGCAACAGGCCGCTATCCCCGCTCCTTACCAGGACCAAGTACGTGCAGCGGGTTTGGCCGCCTGGAAAAAGTTAGAGGAAGGCCCAACTGAGAGTCCGATCACCGGAGTGCACCAAAAATATAATGAGGACCTGGCCTCGTTCATTGACAGAGTAGAGAGGAGCATTAAAAGGAAAATGCCACCTGGGGACCTCCGGGACCATTTTGTTAAAATGTTAGTGTGGGAAGGCATGACTACTGAACATAAAATGGCCTGTTCCGGCCTTAAGGAGAGATCTATGGACCGATGGGTAATTGCCACTAAGGACATCGGATCCACATCATATGAGGCTAAGACCCTGGCTTCCGCCTTACAGGCCGCACAACAGGAAGGCCTAGAGGCACTCGTGTGCTCTTTAAGACAAGTCTCCTTAGGACAGACTAGTGCTATGACAGATCGTAATTGTTTCTCTTGTGGTAAGCCGGGACATTTTAAACGGGACTGCCCTCAAAAACTTAAAGAGGATCCTGCATGTCCCTCTCCTGCTAATGCACCGTGGACTCCGTGCCCCAGGTGTAAAAAGGGTTTTCATTGGGCTAAAGATTGTCGCTCCAAGTTTGATATAAAAAGAAAGCCTTTAAACTTTCAGAGGGGCGCTCCCCAGCCCCGTTAAGTAAGGGGAAAAAACCTGTGACAGCTCACTGGATGGTCCCTTTGGTGCCGGGTCTATGACCAAAAATGACTCTTCAGGTTGGGAGTAAAACCTTTAATCGCACCGTGCTCCAAATGGAAGAGGTTCCTCCCTCCTGGCGACTAGTACCCGGCCCTCGGCTTTTGGGGGTGGGGGGACATTCCACCTCTTTCGAGACTGCGGAGTGGCTCCCTTGGA
>NW_007726142.1:329982-423018 GCF_000696425.1 Galeopterus variegatus | reverse complement strand
AGGTTACCGCTGGCTGGTCCGGGGTCCCTTCCCGCCCTGTGTTGTTGGTCCCCGGTGGCGACGAACCAACACACCACCAGCACCAAGGAGCATGCCAAAAACATCACATCCATGTGGGTGGCCCACCACAGGCACCATAGTAGCGACAGCTGCCTCAGAAGTGGCTAGATGCCACAACCACCACACGGATGGTCCGTCAGCCACTGGAGTGCACTAACACAAGGATAGGCACCAGCAGAGACCAAAGAAAAGAAGAGGGTGTCTCTCTCCACAAAGCCCATTCCAGAGTGACAGAAGAAGCATCTGCTCTATGATAATATTGGGGGACCTGAACATACCTCTCAGCATTGGACAGATCATCTAGCAATAAATCAACAGAGTAACCATTACTCTTTCAGAGGGAGAGAAGAAATCTAGGGCTATCAGAGGGGGGAGGGGGGAGATGGGACGGAGGGGGGAGACAGGGGGGATAGGGAGAGATTGGACAAGGGGCACAAAGAATAAGTACAATTTGAACAACATACATACTAGTAATATTGATTTCATCAACATATGTCAATATTGAATCCCAAAAATATGTAATCAATTATGATTCAATAAATATATATATATATATACACACTTAGAAAATTATTCTTAATGCATACATTTTGAATAGTTCTAATGAAGGATAAAGAAGGAAATATAAGCATATATGTTAGCATAGTATTACAAAATTTTTGATTATTTTTTCAGTGTATTTACTTGAGCCATAATTAAATACTGTACTTGTAAATGATTATATTTTTAAACTTCTGTTTTACGTTTCCTAATTGACTTTGGAATATAAATCACGGAAATGTCAATCTAAAAACAAATGGAAAAAAAGTATGTTATGAAACCAAGGCAGAATTTTGTTCTCATATGGTTAATAATTGATTAATTATTTTATGAAGAATAAAAACATATTTAATTAATATTAAAATTACACATAATTATTTGTATTGTGAGAAATTCAAAATGTCATAATATATTTCAGATAAAAGAAAAAAGCCATTTAAATTAAGAGATTTAATTTTCTTTGGATGCTTTGATTCTTAAATAATACATCTGACAAGTAATAAAGGTCTTTATATTTCTTTGAGGACACAAGTAGTGATCTAAAGCAGAACCCTAAGTGACTTAAATCCCACCAGGTATCAGGCCCAAAGTCTTTCAAAGCAAAACAAACTTTATCTTTCTTTTTTGACCTGGTAGTATTTTTTGAACAATTGTTTCATGCAAGCTAGTGTAGTCAATGTTTTGTATTGGAAAAAAAAAAAAAAGATAAAAAGGATAGGATACTTGCCTTCTAAAGAGAAACAGGATGTAAAAATATTCTGAAAAATAAAAAAAATTTCTGAAAAACAGAAAAAAATTATAAGAGATGTAGTAAAGTGACAAAATAATACAACACAGGTATTTTGAGAGGAGAGGATTTCAGTGGAAATAGGAAGGTAACCATGTCAAGTTTCAGATAGACTTGGAAGGATAATGGCTATAGATTCCTTTCTTGTTGTGCTTGGAACTTAGAAAATTATTAGGACTATAAACAGTAAATTCAAGAATTGGTTAGGATATGTGAAAGTGCAAAGCACTAAGGAATGAATAAATAGTGACTAAATAAATATAGTGAATGTAGATAACTTTTTAAGACAATTTGTAAATTAAAAAAATACTGATACCCAGTGAACAGATTTGCAAATCAAATGTGTCAGTTATGCATATTTTTCACTTTAATTTGACAATTTCGAACAGTTCTTATGAATTTTATATTAACACCAGCAATAACATTGACTTCAACATAAGATTTAAAAAATAAGCTGCAAGTTTCCCCATTCACATTACTGGAATTATTTTAAGATATTATTTTAAAGAGATTTTTATCTTAACACATGCATATTAACTCATGCTAGTTTGCATTAATTTGCATTATATTTGCAATTGACAAATTCTTTTTTATTTTATAGGTATTTTTAAACTAAAAATATTATTTTTAAATGCTGTGAATTGCTGGACAGTGATGAAATGTAATACATTTCTATTATATCTGAAACAAGACATGTCGAGTACTGTGAATTTAACCTTTATAATGCACTATTTTTTCTTCCAGGCAGCACCAGAAACAACACATCACGAGTCATGCCTAGCACTCATTTAAATGCAACCTCAGAGTCACACTGCATGTTACAAATATCTGGGAGCTGTGTGATTAGTTAACATCTTGTGCATAACCCTTAAAATTATAGCAAGTTCTCAGGAGATAATTAGCTTGCTCTCTTTCTATAATAAAATGAACTATGTTTTAGCAATGACTCTCAGGAATAGTAGCAGGAAAATGCCTTTAAATAAGATAAATTCAAGAATCTCAAAAGAAAAAAAATGGAAATAAACTTACTGCAATCTAATATTTTTTTCTTGTACAAATGGACTAGATGGTAGCAGAGAAGTGAGACTACTGAACATGGAACTTGCCACTCACTGTCACCAATCCATACCTGACTCTACTACTGTATGAGAGCATACTCCTGTATGCTCCAGGATGAGAAAGCTAAGAGATACATGAGAGCTTAAATTCCTCTTCTCTCTACAGAACTCAGCAAATGTTATGCTTTTGCATGGGACAGAAACCCCAAAGCTGAATGATGCTTTAATTTCACAAATATTCATTCAGATCAGAATGAAATAGGGTTTCCACAAAATGTATGTTTTGGGTTTTACTGCACTGCTACATCTTGACAGTAATGCAGAGCATTACTTGTTATAAGAATTGACATAATACTTGAGAGGTATAGAAAATAGTTCACTATTCATCTGCCATTCTTCTTACCAACATCTTAAGTTGTAGTTTGGGACTTCAAAATCTCATGTCCTGAGAAGACACAAACACCACAACCACCACCATGATAAACAAAAACAAAACTGGAAATGTTCTTTATGCCATAAATTATATAGGTAAATATGAGAAGCATGCCAGACTAAGGTAAAATATTGTGCATATCTGCTTCAATCTTGTGACTCAATAATGTGTGCCTTTTCCTTTTTCCCAGGTTAAATCCCCTAGAGAAAGATAGGAGAATTTGACATAAAATTTATAGATTAAAGTCTTGGTACATAGATTCCTAGTTTGGTTTCCCATTTTAAAATAAATAACGAGAATTCATCACAGCATCTTTCAGCACTGGAAGGGTGAATAAAATTTATACTTAATGGCATAACACATTTAATAGTGTGAGATTTATCCACACAAACAAGCAAGTAGACAACCCTAACCTAAAGGCTCAAGTTATATCAGAAATCAAGCTACCTTCCAGTCTATTTGCAATAGTCTCACTCAGAGGACAAAATTTGTAAGATACAGGGCACCACCGCGCTTTTACAAAAAAAGACATAGTGTGTCATCTAAACTGTTTCATAGCATTCAGGAGGAATGGAGAGTGATAAATACTCCAGAACCATCATTAACAACAAATACTGTATTCCGCTTAAGAGAAACTTTCAAACTCCTCTATCTATGTGGTCTACGGGGAAAAGTATTACATATGTAATCTCTTACAACTAGGGGACTAAATAATTTATAGTCCAAAACAAACAATTTTCAGAGTAAAAAGAAACACTATACATAAATAATTACACAGGACAGCAGGCAAAACCCAAGACTTTCCCAGACACACCAAAAAAGTGAATTACTCTACTTAAACTCATTTTTTGATTAGTGAGATGGAGATAAGCACAAAATGTCTAATTATTAAAAAGCAAATTATCCATGAATGATTATTTGAAAAAATTGTTGTTAGTAAATTAACATTAATTATATAAAATGGATGATTTTCAATGAATATGCTCCTTTTTATCCTGATTATTCTAGGTATGCTTCCTGAATAAACCTTCTACCAAAGAAAATCTTTTTTTTTTTTTTGTCTTTTTTTTTGTCTTTTTCCGTGTCCGGCAACGGATCGCAACCCTCAGTGTCGCCCCCGTACCGGACTGGGGACCGGCAACGGGATCGCAACCCTCGGTGTTGCCCCCGCGCCTCGCTCAGCCAGTGAGCTGGAACTGGTCTGTATGTGGGATCCGAACCCTCGGGCGGGAGCGCCACCGCGCTTCCCAAGCGGCGCACTTATCCAGTGCACCACCGGGCCGGCCTCCAAAGAAAATCTTATATAACAAGATCATACCATAACAATGTTAGCATTTATGACAACTGAATTATAAGCATCAGTCAGAAGGTGTGTGGATAATGCACAATAGCCTACAAATTGAGACAACCAATAATAGCAACTCCTTTTTGGTATGCAGCCTCAAACCCTCAATTAAATGAGGGTGTTCAATTTGCCCAATTTTTTCTCTACAATATGAAATAGGTAAATAAGAATGTGGTAGGGTAGTATTTCAAAACTAACTTTTTATCCTTTATTATTCCTTACTGCTTTTTCCCATGTAGGAAGTTAGCCATGAGATGTGCACTATGTCAGTGAAAGATTGTTAGAGTTTAGCATACAACAAAAGTGGTCTGGTTGTCAGTTGGCCCTTGAACAATGGGTTTGAACTGCATGAGTCCACTTACACATGATTTTTTTTCAATAAGTATATAGAAAAAATTGGGGGGAGGCTTGTAACAATGTGAGAATCACAAATGAACCACATAGCCTGCAAATATTGAAAAAAAATGAGAGTTAGGTGTGAATAAAAATATATGTAGATACTAGTCTATTTTATGATTTACTACCATAAACTATATATAAATCTATTTTAAAAAATTAAATTTTTTCAAAACACACACACTTATACACCAGAAATGATACCATTCACAGTCAAGAGAAATGTAAACAAATGTAAAGAGACAATATTAAGTTATGACTTAACAGCATAAAATTAATGGTAGTACATACTGTACTACTGTAATAGTTGTGCAGCCACCTCCCGTTGCTATTGCAGTGAGCTCAAGTGTTGGGAGTATCGGCTTAAAACTCCATGTGATGTTAATCACCTCCATGTGAGCAGTCTGTCTCCCTGGTAAATTACATATCTCAGTAAAACGTGTTCTCTCTGGTTTTCTCTTTTTTATGATTTTCTTAATAACATTTTCTTTTCTCTAGCTTACTTTATTGAAAAATAAAGTTATAATACATATAACATACAAAATATGTGTTAATTGATTGTTTATGTTATTGGTAAGGCTTTCAGTCAATAGTAGGCTATTAGTAGTTAAGTTCTGTGGGAGTCAAAAGTTACATGCAGATTTTCGACTGGGAGTGGCATCAGCACCCCTAAAGCCTGCATTGTTCAAGGGTCAACTGTACATGGTAATTCAGACACCAAATAAAGAGTAATCAAAATTGGTGGAGAAAATGCAGTCATTTAGAATAAGGAGAGATTCATGAACAAAAGTGGGCTTAGATCCTATCCATGATGTTGCAGGGATATGATACATAAAAACCCAAATAGATATAGATCTTAATGTCAAGATGAGTTGCACTCCATTTTTCTGAGAAAAGCTCCCCAAATTGCCAAGACACCAGAGCAGCAAAGGTTGTTTTGTGTGTAAAGAAAGGTAGCCTGAAACAGTCTCATGCAGTTTGCTCAAACCCCAAACATGACAAAAAAGCAGTGAAATTATTTTTATGTGCTGAAGAATAGTATGAGGGCTCTCATGACGTGGGATCAAGAACATGAACCTGTTTGACTCAGAGGATAGGACGTGGGTGGAAACTAAGAGAGATGAATGTCTGAAGGAGTGCAAAGGCTGACGTAACTGGGAGCTGTGTGTGATTTAATGGGACAGATTGGAATAAGGACTTTGCTCAGGGCCAGCAGTCATTTATGATGCACCTAGGCAAGATATTCATCCCCATCCCAGCAAATTGGCCCAAAGTAATCTTTCATCTACCTCAGAATAATCCTTTGGAAAAATGTCGAAGACCTTTACATTTATTGAAATTGAATTTCAGTCAAAATGAGAATTTCCAATGAAAATTAGTCAGTTATAGAAAAAAAATGTTATGTTTTTATGGTATAAGGTTTGTCTCTACTACCTAAGAAATTTAAAATAAAAGAGTGCATGCACAGAGAATGATGGTGGCATGATGTCCAACTAACAGCCATAGTTACAGTTGACTCAGACAGAAGAAGACAACCTAATGGTTCAGAAAGCCAAAACCTCCCACAATGCCTCATATATGAAAAACAAAACAAAACAAAAAAACAGCAATACAGCTATTAGTTAAATATATAGACATTAAAAGTTTGGTATTTTTAATTTTCAACCATAAATTTTTAAAGCTGAAAAGAATTGAAGTCAGCTATTCAAATTCCCAAATTTATGGGTGCAGAAAGTGAGGCTCAGAAATAAGGAAAATGTCTTGCCTTAAAGTAACTTTCATAGTGTTATTACTCTAAGTGAGTGACTCATTTTCTAGGCTGCTTCTTATAGCCCCTAACAATATCAGTCACTTACTAGGCTAAATTCAGCAACATTTACTGCCTTTGTTTGAAATGAAAAGATAGTTACTAATGAGTCTTTAATGAGTAAGAATCACCATTAATTACACCCATACTAGTTGACAGAAGACTTGGATTTAGTCCTGTTTCTGCCATTTACTATCTGTATGCAAGTCTCTGAGTCTTAACGCTCTTGTTGTTAAAAGGAGGAAGCTCAAGAATAGTTTGCCTACATCTCCTTACTTTCATTCTGGAATGTATAACTATATATGTTTTACCCTATACGGACATTCAATAGGTCCAATAAAGAGCCTAATAATGTTGTCTTAAAGCTTGCTTCATGTTCAATAATTTTTCTTGATCACTAAAACTGATTGATCATTACCTTTTCCTGAACATGAGCCATTGCTTGATATATCTGGCCCATGTACTGCCATTCTATGTTACCAAATATGTATGTTGAATATACACATGGAATGTTCCAAAGTAGAAACAGTAATACTTGGAAGAAAAAAATAAAATGAAATCAGTCATAATAGTTGGCCTTTTTCCTAGTATTTCGAGTTTTTAAGTTTAAGTCTGGTATGTTGCCCCATTAAAATTCTTGGCTCATGTTGTTTAGAGTACATTGCTACATGGTTACCTCATGAATAATTTTATATTACTAAAAATATTCCATGCATCAATATGCATATGTTTTACAAAACTAAACTTGGGGGCAATATTATTCATGTGTTTGACCTATTTCTTTGTTAAAAATGCATGCTTGCTGATTTTCTTGTTGTGATGGCTAATCATATTTTTTTAAAACCATATACAAAAGTTCAACACTTAAGGGTTCATTCTCCTCTAGGAATTTATGCTTTAAAGAGTATAGTCTTAATCTCTTATTTTTCAACATAATTTTAAAAGGATGCTCATAATCAATATTTACTGTTTTTAATTTATTTATTTTCTTAAACATGATTCCAAGGCAAACTATATATAAAATACTAGTTGACTTCAAAATATAGATAAATATCATTAGAAAAGAAAAAAAATGCATAGACTTAGAAAAAAGACTAAATATCTCCAAAGAAAAAATCCTATTTTGATTTCATCCTGATTTCTTCAAAGAAAATTAAGTTTACAGCTAACCGGGATGAAGAGAAGGCCCAATTTTTAACAGTTGAGTAAAATTGAGGGGTGTTCCTTCTCCATTCATTTGGTGAAATGAATAGAGATTTTAATCCTTCAGTCTGATGCAGTCCAATAGTTAATAATTCATCAGTGCAGCTGGGGTGGTTTACCATTTTCTATGAAGATTTAGGAAAGACTTTTGGGAGAAGATTACCTCTCAACACAAGGTTTGTGTTTTGCGTTTAAAGGAGTTTTTGTTTACTTTTTTATAAGTGAAGCATAATTTTAAAATATTGTGCAGAAATGCCCGCAGTTGCTTTTATGTTGTTTTGTGGGGGTTTCACTAGAAAGGTGAAATTCTATATATGTGTAAGAAGGGAAAAAGAAAGGGAAAGAAGAAAGGAAAGTTATTTGGCTGGTGATCAGATGGAAGAGGGGGAGAAAATAAACTCGAGAAAACTTAAATTTTTGCAGTATTTCTTTAAAAACTGGGTTTTTAACTGAAACCAAGTACAAATGGGTGGATACCTGTGAAGTGTGTGTCAAACTGGCTGGCCTTTTGGCCTGCTCACCACAGCCCAGAAGCTTCCAGCACCAAAAAGGAAACACTAGTTCGACAGTAGTGGGGGCAGATGTGACATTGGGAACAGAGGCTGCGGTGGAGCCCACTGTCTCAAAGACACTCAGGGCCAAATTAAAAAACAAAATGCAAACAGAAAAAAGTGTATATATTCTGCAGAAATAAATGAGACTGCTTCTTTGATTATTCCACCCTTGGGCTTCAAATTCCCCTTATATGAAAACAGAAAAGCTTTCAATTATGATGTGTCTCATAGTCCTTGATAGAAGAGGCTGGGGTTTTCCTAACTTGTAGAATAGGGATCATATCTGGAAAGAGGGGTCAAGAATTAAGAGGACAGGCCACTGGGGAGGAGAGTAGAAGTTTGACCAAGGAAGTCCCATTCCTTGGATGGTCAGGTTCAAGACTAGAAAGCAGTATTTCCATAGATTTCATTTTTCTCTCATTCACTCTGTATAATCTGGGAGTATATGTTGGGAATTTCAGTTAAAGTTTTCATTGGAGTTGCTTACATAAGTTCTATCTCCATGCAATGACAGCACCCCTCCCTCCACCACCCCCAGTATATTTACTTTGTTTAAAGTCTGTGCTGAAATATTTTCCTGTTCATTCCATGGTGAAGGGATCACTCACAGTATGGCTTACCAGGTTGAAAATGAGCCATAAAAAAGATTGCATTTTTCAGAAAGAGAATCATAAATCTTCCCTGAGGTCCAAGGTATAGGTATCAATTTTCTAGGTCATATATGTAAATTATTCAAATTTTTCCCATGAGCCTCCAACTTTCCCAATCATCAATTTTTCCCTAGTAAGTTATCAAACTTCAGAATAGCATTCATTTTCTAAACTTGCTATTATACATTATTTGGAAACATTTCCATATGCTTTGCATCATGAAGCCATTTTCACAAACCCCGGGACAAATGCTTCAGTGTTCCATCGTTAAGTGGCCATCATAAAGAAAATAGATTGACAGTGCCTGTTATGACCCGGAACAGTACCAGACAGAGGTAGAAAGAGAGGCACTGTCCATCGCTAAAATGCTAAATCAAATTCATTAAGAAAAATAATATGAGAAAAGTACATACTCATAAGTAATATATTCATATGCAAACATTATGCAAATGATTTACCAGTAAACAATGCCTAGTTCTATCATTTACCAATTCTTGTCTGGGAAATGAATTTCAAGACGTTATGGTATTTGAATATATTTCACCCTGTAATCATCTTCAATGAAGAAAGGAGAAGAATTTTGTCAGTTTTTGTCATGACACATGACTTTTCTTTACTAAGAGGTTTTTGCTGGAGAAAGGACTGGATATTCCTATGTTTTCAGAATCCCTTAATATGTGCCTGAAGCAAGGCAGAGCTGAGCTCTTTTTAGTGAGAGATACAAATGTATAAGCTTGTTTTAAAATACATCCTGATATACCAGTTGCCAAGCCCATTTAGAAAAACATCATTGACCTCTATTTTCTAGATCTGCAAAATCAGTCTAATGGCTTTACATTACTCATTCTTTACTCTACATTGAGGAAGTTGCTTAACTCTTGTCTTTTGTCATTTTAGCAAGTGTTAGACAGTTATCCTCCACCTCCATTTTTACCCTTAACACTCAGATAATGTCCTGCCTTCCTGACCAGGTGCAATTTTTAGTTTATAAGGAAAATAGACTTCCGGAGGGACTGTGAAACTTGCCCAAATCTGTCTACCTGATTCTTAAACATTCACATAAATATTAGAGTCATATTTTGTGGTTGAGTATATATAGATAAAATATCACGGTAATTGATTTTTTAATTGAAAAATAAAATTGCATATATTCATCATGTACATCTTGTTTTGAAATATGTATACATTGTGGAATGGCTAAATCAAGCTAACATATGCATACTTCACATGCTTATCATTTTCTTTTTGTGGTGAGAACACAAAGTCTACTCTCCTATCAATTTTCAAGAATACAATACGTTGTCATTAACTATGTTAGAAAATAAATCTCTTGAATTTATTCCTATCTAACTGAAATTTTGTATTCTTTGACCATCTGGGTAATTGATTTTAAAATATTTATTGAAGAATGGATTTTCTGGGCCAGCCCCACGGCGCACTCGGGAGAGTGCGGTGCTTGGGAGCGCAGGGGCACTCCCGCCGCGGGTTCAGATCCTATATAGGGATGGCCAGTGCGGGCGACACCAAGCCAAGGGTTGCGATCCTCTTACCAGTCACACACACACACACACAAAAAGAACGGATTTTCTGATTGTTTAGATTAATAAAAAAATTACATATGTTAATCTTTTACCTTCCTCTAAACATATACAAATGGTTTGCTTCCCTCAAATCTTTGAACAAAACAGACCCAGAGATTTTACTCAACATGTAACAATAACAACAACAGTAAATACTTGGAATTTACTGAGCATTTTCTATGTTCCAGACTCTGTGGAAGTACTTTCTTGAACTGTCTATTTTGTTTCATTTCAGCAATGGCTAAATGAGGAGGGTTCTGGTCTTTACCCATTTATCTGAAGAGAAAACAGTTTACAGCTATTGTTCAAGATCATATTGCTATATGACAGTAGTAATTAAAGATTTTTTAAATGGGTTGGAACAGAATTTCTGGTCAGTTATGTAAAATAAAATGGAAATAATTTAATACATATTTAAATTAAAATATTATAAGGGAAGAAACCAACCATTACACATACACACACACACACACACACACACACACACGGATACACACAATAGTAAAGCCATGGAGGTTTGATACAAACACTTTAGAAAGCAATGCAGGTTTATTTTATAAAGTTGAACATTCACCCACACTGTGATTCAGCAAATCCATTTGTAAGTATGTACCTTAGAGAAATTCTTGCACTTGTGCATCAGGATATAAATAAAGTGTTCACAGCAGCACTGGTCATAATAAAACATACTAAAAATATCTCAAATTTCCACCAAAAAGAATGGAAAAATAAACTGTAGTCCATTTACACAATGAAATGTTATATAGTAGTAGAAGTGAGTAAACTCTATCTATATACAATCACTTGGATGAGTCTTAGATACATAATATCGTTGGGAAAAAAGTACAAGAATACTAATAAAGTATGATATGATTTTAAATACCTTACAAATAATTATGTATTATTTGTATACCTATACACCAAATAAAGAAAATAATAAATATGAACTTCAAAGTAGTGATTACCTCTTAGGTGAAGACAGGATGATGGAAAATGGGAAAGCTTGTGTTATAGGATGATGCAACCCTATCTACAACTATCTAGCTCTTAAGACAAATCTTAAATTCAAGATGATTATTTTATTTGTCTAACTCATAACATTTTGTAGGTCTTTTTATGAATGAAATATGAAATTACGGGAGAATAGGTGTGGACCAGGATACAAAAATTCTAAAATGTATATGAGAAAAAGGTCAAGAAATTCCTGTTGTGTATTCAATACACCATAAAACTTCTGAAAATATAAATTCACAATATCAGCAAAGAAAAAAATAGATGAGAGAAACAAGAGAGAGAAATCAGAAAAAAACAAATGCATGTATGGGAATTTAATAAATGATAAGGTTTGCATATAAATCTAGTGATTTATCCATGGAATAAATGGTATTGAAAAAATTATGTCTACTTACAATAATATAAAATTAGATCACTACCTCTCATCACATTTTTTTGAAAAATTAAAATGGACTAAGCCTATAAATATTAAGATGGAAACTATCACAGCATTGGAAGAAAGAAAGTATTGAAAGAAAATATTTTCATAACCTCCATATGGGGAAAGTACTAAGCAAGGTAGAAGATTAGCAGCTATTAAAGTAAATAAAAGAATTAATTACATAAAACAAATAAAAATACTTCTATTGACAAAAGAAAGGTAGAGATGCAGTAAAGAGAAGTTTGAGCAAATATTTTTGTTGTACAAATTAAAACAAATGGTAGAAAATAGCAACTTTTTATATTGAAATGTTTAAGAAATAATGGATATTCAAACAGGATTTTTATTTCTATTAACACATAGATATGTTTATTAATCTCATTAATTAAAAAAATTCATAAACGTGAGTATATTCAGTATTTACAGGGAGCATTTTTGATTGTGAGAATTTGTCATTTCTACTGATTAGAATGTAGTTAGCTGAAGTTTTATAGATATAATCAAGTGAGCTTTTAGGGTAGTTTTGAAAAATGCATGATGTACAATATATCCCAAACTGGGTATCAACAGGCTCTTTGAAACATACTGCCATTATAGAACTGTGCATGCACTGAAGAATGGGTCAGTCAAAAAGGAGACCATTCTCTAGAGAATAATCATCCGCAATGGTGGGCAAAGTTGAAGAAAATGAGAAGGACTATCTGATATCAGAACTGGAATAATGAATGCTTTCAACCAAAAGATCCCTCTTGATTTTGGGGGGCAACATAAGAACAAAGGGTGCAGACAATGACACCATCAGTCCCAACTGTTCTCTTGCTAGAAATACCCAAATTTCTAACGCCTCCTGTTCCACACATCAGCTGTTTAAGAACTAGGACCGAAGTCTTTTACTTATAATGATTTTGCTGCTGTAAATTAATGATCAAAGTGATTTATTATTCAGTTGTTCAACTGGGGCGTTATTTCTGTTGATCTTTGTTTTTCTGCTTAATTTCTATAAATTACTGTACAGTTTCCCATAAGGTATAATTAAGCAGAATTGCTTAAGTTTTAATTATTGTGTATTATAGATGTTGAAAGCAACATTAGCACTTGGCTTTTAAAAATGTGATCGTATATTTATAAGAGAGCATTTATAAACACATTTACATATAGTTAAGATGAAAAAGGTATTTGAATTGTAGTCATTAGCATTTCTTCAAACATATGGCAGAGCAGCGGAGGCCATGGGCCATGCCTTCATTAACTGAACACTGTTTCATCAGTGTTTCAGCTTCCTGCTGTGCCACCCTGTGGCGTCCCCTTCTGTCCCCGAGGTTTCAGTGACAAGGGACAATATGTCCCCAAGGTGAAAATCTGGAAAATGTAGCAGATTAGCCCTTAGAGAAGTTCTTATGATTATTTAATCATACTTAGAGGAGAAACACACAGCATCATTAAACCGATTTCGATGTTTTTCTGTCTGTCCCTGTTACTCAGTTGCAGTAGCTGGGATGTCTGCAATGCACAATGAACATAAGTGAGTTAAAACGGGGCACCTTTATGCCTTTATGCTGCCCTTATAAGGTTAATCTATTTCATACTTGCTGGCGAAATGGTCAAAGCTGACATGGGTAGTTATAAGTATCATGGTTTCATTATAACTTGTGCTTAGAATGTTTTCAGGAGATAGATGGAAATGAAACTTTCCTATATGATATACCATGTGATAATTTCACTTGATTCCATACAAAATTAGGAAAATGAATAAAAACATTACTTTATAAGTGTCATGGGCATGTTTTATTTGTACAATTCTCTTGCACGAAAAAAATACTAAATTTGAAAGACAAAGGCGTCTCTGTCAAGATATTAGTCACCTTTATATAACATCTGCTAAATTCCTCACATTAATATAGAATTAGTAACTGTAATATCTCTGATTATAACATGTGTATATATATATATATATATACACGTATGTAAACATGCTTAGTAGCTTTTAATCTGAAATTGAATTTTTTAATAACAAACCCCTATGGCACCTGAAAAAGACATATTTTAAACGTGTGTATTTTGGGTCATATTTTTATGTGATTAAGTAATTGTCACACATTTTAAATAGTTGGGAATTTAAAGTTTTAGAAAGCTATCATCAAAATAAAGAAATTACTGAAGACATTATATCCACTTCGCCTTTAATGAATGACTGGATATCACACTTCGGAGATTTTTGGGGAAATTGAACAACAATAAATGGAGTAATTCAGGTGTACCCAATTGTTGGAGCCAAGAAAAGAAAAAAGAGGAAAAAGGTTAATCCTCTACTATGATTACTATGATTATAACTCTTTAGGAAAAGAATTACTATCAACAATCTAACTTTAAGTTGAGGAAATTATTCAGGTTTATTTAAATTAATAGTCCTGTCAATTGTTTGCACGGTATGTGCAAACCTTCAATTAAAGCGATTCTTTATAAGGAATTATAACATTATAAAAGGAATTATTAAGTCCTGTTATTTCGACCTCTCACTTTCTCCTATACACACCAGTATACTATCAAATATTTTTTGAATTTCCTTCAGATCTGTAAAATCCCTTCCTTTCCTATTGTTATGATTATTGCTTGTATATAATTTATTTTTTAAGGTATCGTATTGTTCTGTGTAGCAAACAAGAGACAAAACAACATATAATAAACTACAATCCCTTTCTTCAAGGAGGTTATACTCCTCTATGGGATCCAAAATCAAGTACACAAGTTTTGGTCGATTCTGCTCTTCCTTTCAGGGATGGAGTCTTTGCATTTTTGCCTCTAGCATAATAATTGAAACATAGACCCTGAAGCCAACCTTCCACAGTTTGAAACTCGTCTCCACCATAAATCAGCTCTGAGACTTTGAGCAAGTTATTTAAGTTCTCCATGCCTCGGTTTTCTCACAAAAACAATTTCAGTGGTTTGCTCAGGCGTGTCCAGAGAAGTGCCTAGAAATAGTATACACTTTATTATTATTTAAAGCCTCTTTCTCCATTAAAAAAATTTCCCATATCCTCCTCCCCTCCAGTGTCTCCACTGTGAACCCCAGTTTGGACCCATCTTCTTCCTCCCTCTCAAAACCAAACAGTTTGACAGAAGCCACTTAGTGGTTATAGGCGGTGTGAGGGAGAGGGAATGTGGAGTGGAAAGTATAATAATTGACCTTCTGTTGGCAACAGCAGACTCCATAACATAGGCCAAGTGAGAAGAGTCATTCTAGGCTCAGATGAGAATTTCATAGATGTCTACTTTTGACACAGCACATTACACGTCCTCTTTTGTTGCAGTAATGCAATGACTGTCAGTACCTTACATGAGGACACATACTGAAATTGCTCTCTATGCATATATTGAACAAATGTGAGGACAAAGAGAATATAAACAATCATATTGGACTACCAGTTAGTCGAAAAGTATGTTCAAGGGTATTCTTAATATTTACCAGGATACAATTAAATAAAACATTAAGTTGATATATATATCTTTATGATTTATCAGTAAGGTATGGTATCAAATCATATAAATTTAAGTATATTTGCTTTGGGGAATTCCCTTTTGCACCCTTTTATTTTTCATCATCTCATAGCATATCACAAGTCCCCAGAAATATGCCATGTTAATATTGCCAACTGAGTTCTTCCAAGTAGAGATGACATCAGCCATCTGTCACACAGCACTAATGCTGGGAAGCAAAGCCAACTATAGAGAAAATAAATACCTTTCATATCAATTAGCCAAATATTTATGTTGAGAATGAAAAGATTAAAATCTCACTATTCAAGCTAATTACCCTAGTGAATATTTGCCTCCAAGTGAACGGCATACCAGCAGTGTGTTTGCTTTATTACTTTCCTAAAACCAAATTTCATTGTGAACAGGAATGCTGCACGAGAGGATTGTGCTAGACTTTGCAAGGTGTTGCAGTACACTACCATAGAGATCTTTCAGTCTGCAGTTGTATCTCCTGCTGCCTTTGTAGATTTGATCTATACACTGTGCTGCACTGGTTTCCAGATGGCTGCACTCTTGTTCTATTTTAAGTAACTCGGTCTCTTAAAGTCTGATTACTCTGGAGCCTGTCATTGCAGGGTCAAATAAACAGTGTACACTAAGTCTGACTTGATGCTGAAGCATCTATTTTTCTAGAAGTGTTTAATAATGGGCTAACTAGCTACCTGGATTGATCACAGTAGATGATTACATTATTTTCTAAGTTGGATAGCCCTATTCAAAGACATGAGGAGCTTTTCCAAAGTCAGTAACTGCTACTGTGGTTACATTGAGTCATTCAGTATCAATAGGAAAATGTTGTCTGAACTTGCTATGTCAGCTTTTATAGAGCACAGATATATATATCAGGAGTCAGAATTTGTTCTACATTATACTTAAGTCTATGGAGAAATAAGCTTTTTTATATTAGTGTTATATTTTCTTTCTGGGAAAGAAATAAAATTTAGTAGTTTATAATTTGATTAAGCAATAAAAGGTGCTTTGAGCCCTCTTCCAGGTGACTTAAAGGTCACAGTATAAAATGTTTCTGTAAACTCAAGTATTTCCTTTAGTTTGGCTTGAACAGCATCCTTTTCTAAAATAAATGAAACATGATGATGCAAAAATATTTTGAGAAAGTCTGCAGCTTTATATAGCAACCAAAGTCAAACGGTTAGGTGACCAATCTAAAAGATCAATTACACTTAAGTCACTTTGGATCGCTATTCTGTGTGGTTTCCAGCGGAGCCCAAAATACAATTGAAATGAATAAATACTTGTTTCATCTACGATTTCTTTCTCAATATCAAATTATCCGGATGTGTAAAAAATGTGAGTGAATAGATCATTTTCTTAGACATTTATTTGTCCTGGCCGTCACTATTTGTAATGATGAACATGCTAATAATACTGATTTGATCATCACATATTGTACACATATACTGATAGTCAACTCTGTACCCCATAAATATGTATAATCAATTATATTTCAAGTGTAAAATTTAAAAAAATTACATGTAACACTTTTAAAAAGTGACTTTCTCATTAAAAAAAATAAAATTCGGAGAAAAAATAATCAAGACCTACTTAGATATATTTCAAAAATCAATTTAACAAACTATCATACCATTTTGCCTAGCAGGATACTACTAATTTTCATAGTAAGGGCATTAGTTTATCCTAGAACACATTTGCAAACTATACAGTTTTCACTTTGTTATATATTATTCTACAGTGATTATTATAAAAAAATACATATTTCTGAACCAATTGAGAAACAAAGCAATATGACATAAGGACCAAATAATCACCATTATTATTATTATTATTAGAGAATGTGGCTTTTCCTACCGAGCCACTGCATTAGGCAAACCCAACCACACAGTCAGAGAGTATAACCCTTGCAGGTCTTCCCACTTGCTAGTGACTCACAGGGAGCAGACTAGGCCCCTGATGTGCAGATAGGCCCAGAGGCTGTTGAGGCAAGTCAGTTAACTTCAAAGATGGAAAATGGAAGTTGTCTGTCAAGTAGATCCATTTATTCTCCAGAAAATTTCCAGTTACTTCCCCCAGGGCAGAGTGAGTAAGTAGGTGGCAAAAGGAGCATCCCAGTACTGGAACCCTTCTCAAAGCAAGAGCAAAAATGACCAATAAGCATTCTCTCCTTTCATACTTCTTTAAAATATACATATATATATATATAAGTAAGTTACTCTTTCATATGTAGATAAAATAATTTTCCCTTAATTAACCAGTGTAAAATTTGATGTGTGCATTTCCTTTTCTTTCTCCAGGCAAATATAAATTTATATTGTATCAGTTATCTTTTGCTGCATAACAAATTACACCAAAACTTAGTGTCTTACATAAATAACCACTTATACATTTCTAATTCTGTGTATTAGCAATTTAGATAGGACTTGTCTGGGATAACTTCTCTGCATATCTTTTGGTGCTGGATGACCTCAGGCATGTATATTCAGTCAGTTGTACCATCACCTTGAGCTGGATCTTCCTGGATGGTTTCCTGCAGATGCTTGGTAGAGCTCCGAGACCGTTAGTCTGGCCACCTGGATCTCCTCTGCATGATTTCTCTTTTGCTAGAAGTTAAAGTAGGCATCTTTACATGATGATGAAAACACTTCAAGAAGGTGAAAACAGAAGCTTAGAGGTCTTCAAAGCTCAGTCTTAGAAATCACCTTTTATTTCTTATGAATGTTGTTAGTTATAGCAAGTCACAAGGCCAGTGCAAAAATCAAGGTGTTCATTAGGTCATTATTGTATCAAATTACAATACAAATAAATACAAAGAAAATAAATATAAACACACACACGTGCACACAGAAAGACTGGTATCCTGTTCAAGATTTGAGTTTGTAGGCTTTGACATCACATTGCCTAAGTTTTAGTTTTAGCTCAGGTGCCTGCTCAATGAATTATATCTTGAACAAGTTATTTAACTTTTCTGTTTTTTAATATTCTCATCTGTAAAGTGATAATAACTATGCTACTGGTTTGTTTTAAGCATAAATTGATTAAGACATGTAAGATTTAAAACATTGCCTGGCATATTGAAACACAGAATAATTTCTTCCCTTTTTTTTTTGAAGACTTTTATTTATATAAAAAAGGAAATCATACTTAATACATTACTCCGAAACTTGCTTTCTTTTCTCTTAGTAATATGTAATGTTTAACTCTTCTAGTAAAAATATGTGAATCTAATTGTTTTAATGAGCACCTGGTAAACCAGATAAGAACGACAACCTGAACATGGAAAAGGTACCACCCAAATTCCCTGTACTTCTTTATTTGAAATCCAGGTTAAGTCACATATAAAGAAAGAAAATCAATTTAAGATAAAGCATTTCTGTAGCAACATTGAATTCAAGAAAAGAGTTAAACAATATTTTAAAGATATTCAAGGAAAAAAACTGTGATCCCAGGGTTTATGCCCAGCCACTCTGTCACTCAATGATCAAGTATACACCACACACACACATAACTGTTGAACACGTACATTTCAAAAAAAAAATGTATGCATCATATTTTTAAAGAATCTATCAAAGGGCAAGCTTCCCAATAAGGAGATGATTGCAAAATTTTTGCAAAGGACTGGTGGTGATTATTGAACAAATTTAAAAATAGATGTGTTAGTAAAGCAAAGGCAGATATGGATGGAAAGCTATTATTTTTATGTTGTTGACTTCATAATGTCAAATTGTTTAGTCAAACCTCTAAAACAATGTGTATCTTTTGCATGAAAGTGAAGTTTTTTTCATAGAAACATGAATAAATGGAGGTTGTACAAAATACCTAGGATCTTTATCATGTTTATTATATTATGTTTATTATGTTATTGAAGTATTGTCATTATGTCATAATATATTTAGGATAAAATATTTAACAATTATTTATAAAAATGCTGAAAACTTAATAAGATTTTAGCTAATAGAAAGATTAAAATATTGGGTTTTAATCCCAAATAGGCTAATAGATGCATAAGTTGCTAAAAATCAACATGATGAGTGTTCTATAGCAGTTAAGTTCTAAAAGCTTGCAGTAAAAACCTCGTCTACAAACAGTTTTAAAGGAACAAACTCTGTTAGAGGAAGAATAGAAGGGGATAGTTTACAAGTCTCATAAATGCCATATAGTAGAGGTATGGAACAGCCTAACAATATTTAATTACTGTTAGTGCAACTTCTTTTAATACAATTTGGCATATTTTATTTAAATGAGTTATCTTTTCAAAGTAATTTAGTTAAATTCAAACACCTCACACAAGGTGAAAAGGGGAGGAGAAGAGATGGGTTAGCGAGAAATTGGTAAAGGGCCACAAAAAATGATTACATTATGTAATGATAAATATAGTTTAAAAACAGATTGCCAAAAAGAACTCATACAAGGATATAGTTCTAATATATCTTTAATTTTAAAAATATGATCTTCAGGGGCCGGCCCGGTGGCGCACTGCTATAGTGCGGCACTTGGGAAGCGTGGCGGCGCTCCCGCCGAGGGTTCGGATCCCACATACAGACTGGTTCCCGCTCACTGGCTGAGCGAGCCGCGTGTGCAACACCATGGGCTGCGATCCCGTTGCCAGTCCCGGTCCGGTACGGGGGCGACACTAAGGGTTGCGATCCATTGCCGGACACGGAAAAAGACAAAAAAATATATATATATGATCTTCAATAGCTAATAATAATAATATTGAATATTTCTATATGCCTTTCACTTTTAATATTACTAGGCTACAGCAGTTATGTAATCCATTCTTGAAGAAATAATTTAGAATTTTTTTCTTTTGTTTTTTCTTCAGCTTTCCTTCCTTGATGTTATGCCTTCAAAAATATGTTGCTTATAGTGAAGAAATACAAAGTTCCATAGAATATATATAATAGAGTGTGGCATTTTATAGAGACATAGCTAACTATTACAAATGTAAATACATCCTAAATACTGCAAGAACAAATGTAGACCAAGATGTAACCCTTGAGTTTATGAATGATTATTGTTCTTTATTTTCCTTTGTTATATTTTCCAATAATTCTCTGCTAACATAGAAAACAGGGAAAATAAAATAAATTTAAAACCTATAAAATTTTCAATAATTGTAAAAAGAATTCCCAATAATTCTCGACTGATGAATAAAAGGGATGAAATAACAAACATTAAAATGGTGTATATAGCAGGTAAAATGTAACATGACAAAATATAACCATTTTTTACCTTTGGGTTATAAGATATTGGCAATTTAATTTTTCCTTTCTTTCTTTTTATTTGTCTAAGCTTTCAGAATAAACATGTTCTACTTTTTAATAGAAAAAAATAATTTTGATATGGATTAATTAAAGTTTTCCAGAATTTACTAATAAAAGCTTACTTAAATGTACATTCTATTTATTTATTTTAATGTTCATTTCAACCCATTTGAAATAAACATTCTATTAATTTTGAAATAGGTCAGTGAGAGTTTACAATATGTAAACAAAATATAGTACAAAAGAAGTCAGATAGAAATTTTAAAGAGAATAAAGGACTGAGACCCACTCATATACACATACACACACACACAGATATCACGAGAATCTAAAATAAAGGGGTAATGACATACTGAATCTGGCTTTAAGAACTGAAAGCCAAGGTAGTTAGAGATATTCCATTTTATCTAATTTTTAATTTATTTTAAAATAAACTATTTTTGTCTGTAAATATAAACTTTTTCTGAAATTAATCTTAAGTAACAATTATTAAGTCCCTATGTGAGGAACTATCATGTCTAACACATTGTATTATTCCCTTTTGTGTTGCTATAACAGAATACCTGAGATGGGGTAATTTATAAAGAACAAAGTTTTATTTGGCTTATGATTCTGGGACAGCTGCATCTGGCATGGGCCTCAGGCTGCTTCTACTCATGGCGGAAAGTGGCAGGCAACCAGCAGGTACAAGTAGATCACATGGTGAGAGGCAGCAAGAAAGAGGAAGTGCCAGTGTCTTTTAAACAACCAGCTCTCACGAGAACTAATAGAGAAAGATCTCACTCAGGTCCCCCTCCCCTAAGGAGAGCATTAATCCATTCATGAGGGATCCACTCCCATGACTCAAACTGTCACACTGGGAATCAGATTTCCACATGAGTTCTGGGAGGACAATACATCCAAACTCCATCACACATTTCATTAAAAAATGCATAAAGCAAAGAAATACTGTCACATGAGTCTTGCATTGAACTGTGAAGACAGAACAGTTAGTACTGAGCAGTTAGTACTTGGGACAGTGAACTACTACTCTTCTGGGCAAAAAGGTAACAGAGTCCCAGGCATTTATTTTGAATGACTTAAGAATATAAAGAAAAAGTTTGGAAAATTCAGATATTTTTCCTGTAGCATATCTTTGTCAACATTGTTTTAAGTCAGTTACTGAATTATGACTTGTTTGTCACTGTTTTATATTATAAGTAACTGTAAAATAAACAGTTTATTTCTCTAGGTTAAAATGTTTGCTACATATTTTAAATATTATATGTGGCCTGGCTCTGAATCCAGGTTTCCATTGACAACCCTGAGATAATTACATAATTTTGCTGTACCTCTGCTTCTACATCTATAAAACAGGGAACATTTATTAATTCATTAAACACATATTTATTGATTATTACACCTGTCCAGACAGGCTGGGTTAAGCTCTGGTAACATAAACTCTCTAACTCTCAGAGGTTGTATACCACAAGTTTACTTTCTTGTTGTGAAAATCCACTTTAGATCTAGGCAGTTCTCCAGAACAGCTGTCCTCGAAGTGTACACTCAGCATTCCATGCTTCTTCAATCTTTTGGCACCTCCCATATGAAAATGAGCTTTCAAGTTCCCCAGATAAGGGGGAAATGAATGGCTGAAAATTTGAGTCAACAATTAAATGCAACCATTTGCAAATAATGTACAGCATTTTCACTCACATTTCTTTGGAAAATTATGTCATATGCCCATGTCTAACTTCAGAATGTTAGGAAAGAGTAATCCCTTCAAGTGACAAAAGAATATCACAGATATTCTGGCTCTCAATGGGAAGCAAAAATGCTCAATGCGATCACCTTCAAGCTGTCAAGCACTATTCTTTAATTCAGTAGATAGAGTGGTAAGCAGAAAACTTCAAATTTCTGTACTTCATGGATCTGTAATTGTAGTGATGGTGATGAGGGCAGGGGTATACAGGAAATAGAAAAGATACAGTACATCACAGAGTGCAAAGTATTACAGAGAAAAAGGAAGTAGGCTAACTGGGATAGCACATGGAGGAATAGAGGTGGTAATAAATGGTTATCAATTTTTTATATAGTTGGAAGGCATTGAATACTATACTGATAAGGTGATATCTGAGTAGGGACCTAAAAGAACAGAGGCAGAAAACTACAGATTTTTGAGAGAGTGAACAGCAAATCTGAAGGTCATGAGCATGAGACAAGTAAAGGTGGAGCTCGGTATATCAAGAAGCAAATAAGTGAGTGATGTGAGCAAGATGGCAGAATAAGAAGTCCCAGCCCTCAATACCCCATAGAAACACAGATTTATTAATGATATATGGTTCACAATATCTTTATGAGAGGTCCAGTATCCAGTTAAGAATTTGCAACATTCCAGATGAGCACAAAACCAAAAACAACCACTTGAAAATGGTATGAAAAGCAATTTCACTTTACCTGTGTCAACGCCTTCACCAAGCCAACACAGCTCAGTACCTAGAGAGATCACCTCAACCTGCACTCCTCCCTGAGGGGCAAAAAGAGAGTGCAGTATGATTCCAATTTCTATCCTTTCAATGCACTGCCTAAGGTGTCATTTTCTGTCTCTCCTCACATTGTATGCTGATGAAACTAGCATAGCTAAGATTGCTAGGAGCAGTTAAGAGAAAAGAAAAAATAGGGGGAGAAGGTGGGCAGCTTGCTGTGGCCAGCAAAGCTCTGCGATGTTCAAAGAAGGCACAGAACCAAAGACCTGCCCTGGAGGGAGGGAGAAAGTTGAGCATGCTTCCAGTGTTTGGACAATACATTGAAAAGTTCAAAGAGGTTGGTTTCTGTTTTGCCTCAGCTGGAGTGCTGACAAAATTGGAATAAGTTGGTGGGAACAGATAAGAACAAAGGAAAAGGGACAGGAGCTTGCTACACCCAACATGGCTCTGCAAGATTGAGAGAAGACACAGAAGACAAGTCTTCTCCACAGGGAAGGACAGAGAGGAGTAGAGCGTGCCACCAATGCCATAACATATAGTACAGCAGTTAGACAAAAAAAAAAAAAAAAAAAAAAAAAAAAAGGAGCAAAAGATTACAGACTGCTGGAAAAGAAGTCAGTAAATCCCTCTAATTAAGAATTTGCATAGATAAGTCCAGAGAAAACACATCAATAGAAAATGTTAAGGATCCACCCAGAATCTCTGTCAGGGCTAACTGATAAAAATATTCCCTATCAAAGCCAGTATGTAAAGACAGGAAGAGGTGGCTTTTCTTCAAATGCAGAGAAAGTAATATAAGCTACAAGAAACATGAAGAATCAAGGAAACATGACACAATCAAAGAAATGAAATACATCTCCAGTAACCAACAGTAAAGAAATAAAGATCTATGAATTTCCTGATAAGGAATTAAAAATAATCATCTTAAAGAAGCTCAGTGAGTTACAAGAGTACACAGATAGCTAAATGAAATCAGGAAAAATGATATATGATCAAAAGGAGAATATCAACGACAGGATAAAAATTATATATATATTAAAAAAACAGAAATTCATGAGCTAAAGAATACAATAACTCAACTAAAAAATTCACTAAAGAGATTCAAAAGCATCTGAGGATGCAAAAGAAACAATAAGCAAACTCAAAGGCAAGTCAGTTGAAATTATCCAGTCAGAGGAGCACAAATGAAAAAAGAATTAAAAAGATGGAGGAAAGTGTACGTCAATTATAGGATAAGATCAAGGGAGCCAATATATGTATTATAAAGGTTCCAAGAGAAAAGATATAGAGAAAGTAGTAGAAAGCTTATTAAAAGAAGGAGTGGATGAAAGCTTCTGAAATTCAAGAAAGGATACTGACGTCAAGATTCATGGAGCTCAGAGACACCAAATAGAAGGAACCCAAAGAAGTCTATACAGAAACACATTATAACTCAATTGTGAAATGTCAAAAAAAAAGAATTTTAAAACCAGCAAGAGAGAAGTGACTTATTACATACAAGGGAGCTTTCATGAGATTGTCATTGAATTTTGCAATAGAAAGTTTGCAGGCCAGAAGAGATTGAGATGCAAACTTATGGGAGAAACAACAACAACAACAACAACAAGAAACTCTGCCAAACAAAAATATCGTGCTTAACAAAACTGACCTTTCGCCATATATGTAAAGCCTGCAGCTAACATCATACTCTAAATTCAGGAACAAGACACGGGTGTCTACTCTGTCCACTTCTATTCAACATAGTACTGGAAATCCAAGCCATAGCAACTAAGCAAGAAAAAAATAAAATACATCCAAATTGGAAAAAAAGCACAAAATTATCAGTTTGCAGATGAGATGATTTTACATGTAGAAAATTCTAAAGATTCCACTAAAAATCTACTAGAACTAATAAACAAATTTAATAAAATTATAGGATACAAAATCAACATACAAAAATCAGTTGTGTTTCCATACACTAACAATAGACTATCAAAAAAGAAAATTACAAAAATAGTCTCATTTACAGCAACACCAGAAAGAAAAAAATACTTGGAAATAAACTTAACCAAGAAGGTGAAAGCCTTGCACATTAGAAAATATCAAACATAAATAAAAGAAATTAAAGAAGACACAAATAAATGGAAAGATATTCTGTGTTCATGGATGAGAAGACTTACTATTGTTAAAATGTTAATAGTGTCCAAATAATCTACTTATTCCATATACTGTCTATGAAATCCCAATAGCATTATTTCTTTTTTTACTGGAAAAAAAAAAGCTAAAATTCATATGGAACTACAAAAGACCCCAAACAGCCTTAGCAATCTTGTAAAAACAAAAGAAAACAAAAAAACAAAGCTAAAGAAATCACACTTCCTGGTTTGAAAATATATTACAAAGCTATGCTAGTTAATACATGATGGCACTGACAGAAAAACAGACATGTAAATTAATGGAACACAATATAAAGCACAGAAATAAACCCACATATACATAGTCACCTGATTTTTAACATGGTGCCAAGAAAGCACAACAAATAATCTCTTCCACAAATGCCTTTTAGGAAAATTAGATACTCCCATACAAAGAAGGATATTGGATCCTTATCTTACACTATACAAAAAATCAACTCAAAATGGATTAAATATTTCCATGTAAGGTCTGAAGCTTTAAAACTCCTAGAAGAAAATATCAGGGAAAGAAGCTTTATGACATCGGTCTAGGCAACAATTTCCTGGATATGACACCAAAAGCACAAACAATAAAAAAAAATTAACAAGTACCTCATCAAACTAAAAATCTTCTACACAGCAAAGGCAACAATTGACAGATTGAAAGGTAATCTATAGAATAGGAGAAAATATTTGCAAATATGTAATAAGGTGCTAACATCCAATATATATATAAAACTCCTACAGCTCAATGGCAAACAAAGAAACAAACAAAAATCAAATTTAAAAATGAGCAAAGAACTTGAATAGGCATTTCTCCAAAGAACCAGTAGTTGTTTGAAAAGATGCTCAGTATGACTAAATATCAGGGAAATGCAAATCAAAATCACAATGAGACACTTGTTAGAATGGTTATTAGAGAAAACAAGCAAACAAGAATGAAATATAAATGTTGGTGAGGATGTGGGTAAATTGGACCTCTCGTGCACTGTTAGTGGGAATGTAAAATGGTATAACCCAAGTGGAAACATATGATCAAGCAATCCCATTTCTGGGTATACATCTAAGAGAATTAAAATCAATATGTCAAAGAGACATTGGCATCCCCATGTTCATTGCAGCATTTTTCACAACAGCCCAGGCATGGAAACAACTTAAACTTTGGTCAACAGATTAATGGATGAAAGAAATGTGGTATGCACATACAATGAAATTTTATTCAAATTTATAAAAGAATGAAATTCTGCCATATGTGAAAACATGGATGGATCTGGAAGACAGTATGGTGAGTAATATGAACTGGTTACAGAAGGATGAATACTGTATGATTCTATTTATAGTAAGTATTTAAAATTGTCAACTTTATACAGAAAGAGAGTAGAAGGGTGGTTGAAAGGGTCCTGGAGCAGGGAGATATGGGAAGTTTCTATTTAACGAGTATAAAGTTTCAGTTACACAAGATGAATAAATTCTAGAATCTACTGTACAACATTGTGCCTATAATTAACAACACAGTATAGTGCACGTAAATGTTGTTAGAAGAGCAATCTCATGTTAAGTCTTCTTCCCCACTTAAAAAAAAAGAATTTATGTAAATATTTGCATTCAAGTTTTTATATGTAACATTGTAATATTTTTATAGGCTATTAGTTATTTTTACAGTCATTCCTCAGTATCCATGGGGGATTGGTTCCAGGACCTCCCTCAGATACCACGCTCAAGTCCCTGGCATATATCGGCATAGTATTTGCATATAACTTATGCACATCATTCTGTATACTTTAAATCATCTCTAGATTACTTATAATACCTAATACAATGTAAATGTTATGTAAACAGTTGTTATACTGTATTGTTTAGGGAATTGATAAGAAAAATGTCTGCACACGTTCAGTACAGACTCAATTTAAAATATATATTTATATATTTTCAATCTGCAGTTAGTCAAATCCAGAGGTGTGAAATCCACAGATCTGGAGGGCTGATTGTACTTTAGATAACTGAAAAATACTTAATCTAGTATACATATTACTTTTGTGCAATAATTTTTTTTATTATTAACTTTTAGTTAGTGTTAATGTAGCCAATATAGATTATCCTGATATAACCATCTTTGTGTATATTGGATTACTAGAAAAGGTCATTAAGCATTGATTGAATGAAGTAAACTATGGTGAAAAATAATTGTTTCAAATACTGTTAAATGTGCTCTTTTTCGTACTTTTTGTTTACCAAACATTTGGTGTTATTGGCCAATGGTGTTCTAGATGTTGTGACAATGATGGTTTCTTCATCTCCACATTGCTAGCTTTGACTTTAATGGTGATAGATGTTACTCAGGGAACAAATTAAGACAATATAAAGGAATTTTGACACATAGCTTATAAATTCTATTTTTCTAGGTTGGACGAAAGATTTATAGAGTCAAAAGACATCAGTAAACAATTGGATCTGAAAGCAGCTAAAATTTATAAATAATTTGACTTTGCATTAAAAACTCCAAGAAAAAGAAAAAAAAAGAAGAAGAAGAGGAAGGAGGAGGAAAAAAATAAAGAGGAGAAGGTGGCAAACATGGCTAGAAGCGAGTGAGTGAGAGATTAAAAGATAAAGAGGTCAGAGTACTGGGGGAGCTAAGATCTTGCACAACCTTCTAGGTCTTGGCAAATAACATTGATTGTACTTTGAGTGTAATGGAGAACTTTGAGGAGAAAGTGATGCTACTTGACTTACAATTTAAAAGGATCACTCTTGCTGCTCTGTGGAGTATATATGTTAGGGGCAAGACTAGAAGCTTGAAAACCATTTAAGAAACTGCTATAATAATTCAGGTAAGATGTGATGGTAGTTTATTTTAAGATGTACAATGAATGTACGTGATAGGAAGTGGGCTGATTCTGAATTTATTAAGAAACTATTGACCATGAAATTTCCAGATGCAGCAAGGTATTCAATGAGGAGAGTAATGAAAAATGACTCTAAGTCTTGTGATCATCGAAAATGGGAAAGGGGACTTGCCTTTTATTGAAATGAACAAGACTACAAAGGGAGTTGGTTAAGGAGGTTGGAAACGAAAAAAATTTTGGACATGTGCAGTTGGAAATATATAATAGCTATCAAAGTGAAGAATTTGAGTAGGTTGTTTGATTTACGAGTCTAAAGTTAAAAGATAAGGTCTATGCTGGGGTAAATAAGTGGGGGAAAACCAGCATTTTATTCTTTCTTTTTTCTTTAAACCAGCATTTTACATATATTTAAAGCCATGAAACTGAACAAGATTACCTGAAAAGTGATTGAAAATAAAGAAAATATTTGAAAGAAAGCCCTCATGTACTCCAAGGTATAGTAATAAAAGAAAGAATTATGAGAGAGAGAGAGAGAGACTGAGAGAGAGAGACTGAGAGAGGGAGACTGAGAGAGAGAGACTGAGAGAGAGAGAGATTGAGAGAGAGAGACTGAGAGAGAGAGAGAGACTGAGAGAGAGACTGAGAGAGAGACTGAGAGAGACTGAGAGAGAGAGACTGAGAGAGAGAGACTGAGAGAGAGAGAGAGAGAAGTATGTTCCAATAAGGAAGGGATGGAATCAACAGACAGTGGCATCTGTAAGTCAAATGAAAAAAGTGTCTCAAGAAGGAGGCTGTGATCCACTAAGCTAAATGCTGCTGGATAATTTGAATAAAAGCAAACAGAGGTCATAAGTGATAACAATGGCAGTTTATAAATATTCTTGTGGGGATAAATGACATGATGCATGTTAATCACTAAGCCCAGTATTTTTGTTAGTAAGAACTCAATAAATGTTTATAAACATTATTATTTTGAGGGTGATGTTATTCTGTTGTGAAGGGTCATCCATATACTGTAATTAATCTTAATGACATTCAATTGAATGAAATTTACAGAACTCAACAACCAGTGGAAGAGACAGAAGAAACAAATACAGGGAATACCTACCTCTCTCAGCCTGTCTTTACCAAATGTTGCGGGTACTTTGAAAGAAAAGTCAAATTATCCACGTGATTTTGGAGAAAAAACAGATAATAAGTAAAAACATCAAAGGTAGGAGAAGGCATGTTATAAGATGTAAATTTGGTGTTACAATTTTAAAAACGGAAGGTATATAGTGATAAGAGTGACAGCCAGAATGTTAAGTATGGGCTACTTTATAAAGAGTTTTATATGCTGTTACAAAAAACTTGTAGAATTGTCCTTAACACAAGGGAGGACCACTGAAGGATTTTAAGCAAGGGAGAAGCAAAACCTCTCCCAATTAGTTATTAAAAATTTGCACTAGTAAAATATTGAATATGGATGTGAAATATGAAAGATGGAATCTTAAATTTAACTAGGATTTATTACAATGTTCAGGGTTAAAATATCTAGTATTTCATTAAGTGAATGACAACACATTTGAAAATGATAAGAGGAATTGGAAAAATATTTGAAAGGTGAAATTAATTTAATTTGATAAATAGGATATAGACTGAATAAGAGTAAAGATAACGAGTCTAAAGATAACTTCCAAATTTCTAAGTGTGAGCTATTCTACTCAACAATATGAAACCACATTGGAAAAAAACTTCAGATTTTATAAAGAGCAGATGAATTTTCTCTTGACTAATTGACTGTAACGCGAGCCTTGGGAATGGAGAGAATGTTGGGAATATGTTTCAAGTCCAGGAGATGTCATGACTTTTATTATGGAATTAGATGACATCTATCAAAAAGTAGGAACTGAAGCCAATTTTTTTGGAATCAACTTTCCCAGTACACGTAGAGTGAGAATAGAATAATGCCAGGGATGGAACCCATTGTTAAAGCCTTGCTAAGACAGGCCATCTTAGGTCAATCTGTGTATTAAATATTGATTGACCCAATAGTATTTTAAGAAAACAGTTTCAGTTCTTTTAAGGCTTCTAATTATTTTTGATCAATAATTGAATATTCTAAGGTGGTCCAAGGAAAGGTGTAAACAGACAATTGTTTCATTTGAAAAAAAAAGTGTGCATAGTATAAAATTTAGGTGAACAATGAATCACCCTATAAGTGAAGGGGGGGTCTTATTCAGGATAATATGTTTAAAATTTTGGGAATGCCTTCAAATACAGCAATATGTATTCTGCATACTGTTAACAGGAAGTTTATCTCTATAAGAACTAGGAAGTATATCCACACATTTTTTCAAAACTTCATCTTGGTGTTGATAAGCTTATTCCATATGTTTAATGGGATGAGTATTTTCTTGTTGGCTAAGGTAGGAGAAGGCATATTCAATTTACTGGACAATAATCTTAAATACACAGGATATTACCACTGTAGAAATAGCTATCTAGACTTGAATAATGCAGTAATAGATGAAACAAGTGTGTTTTTTAGATGTTATAGTGACTTTTTTGCATTAAATTAAACAGGATCTCTTTCAGACATGCAAGAAGAAAAAAAAAGAGTTTAAAAGAATGTTGGGCAGACAAAGAGTGGAATGTATTGGACAATTCTCTCTCTCCCCCCCTCTCTCCCTCCCTTCTCTCCCCCTCCCTCCCTCCAAAGCAATCAGAACACTAGTTCATCCAGAGGGACGAGAATGCAGCTTAAGTTAAGCCAAGTGAACATGGTTTCCCATAATTGGGACAGTGATGTAAAGGCAAAAGAAGCAGTTGCCTTTCAGGTGCAGGCCAGTCATCACATATGCAAAATTCTCACTAAGTTGTTTGTTCTGTTCTATAAGATCACTGCTGTGGTTCATGCCTGCTAAGCTTCCAGATATCCCTTGTGTCTTGATGTCTGGCCATTTCTTAGCTTGGTGTCCAGTTGATTTGTGAGTCACTCATATCCTCCTAATAAGTTCCCTTTGCTTAAATTAGTCAATGTTGCTTTCTTTTTAGGGGGGATTGAGACTTAAAGCTGAAATATTACATTATAACATATTTAAATTATTTGATATTTTATTGTAAATTTAAAGTGATGCATAATCTATGATTAAAAATCAAAATTAAAATGAGGTACATTCTGAAAAATCACCTTCCTTGTTATTCCTTTCTGCTAAATTTGCTTTAATGTGAAAAGGAGGGTATCCCTTACTTTCTGCAATCTAAATATACCTTGCTTATTTTTACCATTTCTGAAAATTGGTAATAAAATAAATGGGTTGGCCTTTACTATTTAATTGTGAAGAAGCAATGGTTTCAAAACATATACCCTAATATTAATTGTTATTTTGCTATTCTCTATGAAGTTCTGCTTTTTTGCAATCATTTGCATAACTGAAGTTCTGATTGCTTTGGAGCATCAGAGGTTCCTTGGTTATTTAGAAAAGTCTCAGAATGTTTACCTTGGGGAACTAGGCAGATTTGATAAAGAGAACGTATCCAAATCCAAATAATTTTCTAGAGACTTTTCTGCACTTTTCCTCTGCATGGAATTTTTTTCACTTGTTTTTAAAAGACAAAATGAACAAAGGAATTAAATGATATTTCCGTAGCTGTCATTTACAGCAGTTGACTTTAAATACTGAATATTCCTTGTAGAGACAAGCTGTTCTGTTTCCTACCAGGTCTCAAGTTTAAAAGCTCCAAAAATGTGCAACATGCTTCTATAGAAAAAAATATATACTTATTTATTTTTCTTAGGTGCCTAGGGAAGGAATTTTCTCCTGTGACTTTGAACTTCAAACTTTTACTTACTGAGATGGATTTTGCTGTTCTTGCCTGGAAGCAGCATTTTTCGTAATGGAGCAAAATGATTACATTTTTTATCTTCAAGTACAACATACCATTACACCTATTAGAAAACATTTTCTTTTAAATCATGGGAACTATTCCACACAGCTTTGGTGGTCATATTAGAAAACTGATAATAACATCTTATAAGCAAGAGAAGATGACTTTTTCCATTTATTCATTAGTCAAAAAAATGAAGCTTGTCATAGAATAGCCTTAGATCTGTATTTATTTGGAGAAGGTAATTCATCTTTAGTGAGAAATAACTGTTATATACCAAATTTCTCTTTGCTATGACAATCTGTTCTCAGTTTGGGCATTCTGGAGAATTTTAGCAGGTCTCTGAGTGACGAGGAGTTGTATGTGGAGGTTAGTTTTGAGAGAACTCATCTTGAATTGATAATTAAGAACACATTTTAAAAGTATTCCAGGTTTTGTTACTTTTTTTTTTTTTTTTCGTGACTGGCAACGGATCGCAACCCTCAGTGTCGTGCCCGTACTGGACCGGGACCGGCTACGGGATCGCAACCCTCGGTGTTGCCCCCGCTCCTCGCTCAGCCAGTAAGCGGCCGGTCTGTATGTGGGATCCGAACCCTCAGCGGGAGCGCCGCCGCGCTCGCAAGCAGCGCACTGTAGCAGTGCGCCACCGGGCCGGCCCTACATTTTTAACTCAAAAGTTAATTTTTGTGCTAATGAAGGTATGATGAAATGCAATTAACTACAATCGCTGAAAGACACTAAATTCAGTCATTTTTAATGGTTTATAAAATACATTCACTTCTCAGAAATACAAATTTTACAAAGACAAGCCACTGTTTAAATCACGGTAGCTAGCTTAGACAATAATCAAACTCTGAAATCTCAGTGGCCCAACTTCTCTCCTGAGATGATGTCTGATGTTGTCTACAGGTCCTTCTCCTGCTTGCAGTCATGTCATCTAAAACCCTTGGCTTCCCAGGCCAGTGCGGCAGCAGAGGGCCTGGTTAGGGAAGCGCAATGTCTCTTAACTGATTCAGCCAAGGAGTGACAACATCCCTTCTGCTCACTCTTTACTGTTCAGTAGTACTCATATAGTTCCAACCTAGCTCCAAGTTTGCTGGAAAATACAAAAGAGCATATACAACTTTTGGTGAGAACGCCAGCACCAAGCCTATCTTTCTCTCCATCAAAGCTGTACCACTGATTAAAAATGTTTCATCAAGAAAGGATTTGGTACCTAACTCTATAAATGCAACTTTCACATAATCAATAAGAGAGAGATGGAAATACCAAATTCAAAATTTTGAAAATATGACAATCAAAAGTTTACCTTCCTTAGCCTGTGAGAGTAACCTGTCAGTACTTAAGCCAGTATATGAATGATTATATAAATGGCAATTTACATTACAAAGCTCAGACCTTTTATAATTTGACATTCTAACTAACCAATCAATTCCAGCCACTCTGAAATATGACAATGAGATTAAGAAACTAAACAACAAACAAACAAAATGCTTTTAAAAACTTGGCAAGTTTTTTTTTCCTTTCCATAATATATTGGCTTGCATTTTGAAAAAAAAAAATTTTGCTCAGGACTACCAATCACACTGCATTTCAGTCTGAGCACAGTGATTTACCTGAAGCAAGAATTTCATGATATTTGGGAATTTTGATTAATTTAAAAGTTGTCATATAGACATGGTTCTCTCTAATCACTACTAGCTTCTCCAACTACTTATACAGGAGAGTTAATGCAAATAAATATGTAAAAGTCTTAGTTTTCTCAAAGAAAGTGATAAGGAAATTAACATTTACTGGAGACTTATTGTATGGTGGGCACAAATCACAAATATTCTAACACAAATTTCACAGTAAGTAGTACTATTACTACCATCGTATTTTAATAAATGAGGAAATTGAAACTCAGATCAAGTCAGCTCTCAGAAGTCAATTAGTTAATAAGTGAAAGAGCCTAGATTCTAGTCCAAATTTGGCTCCAAAGTATCTGCTCTTTCTTTTTTTTCCTTTTTGTCATTTTTTCGTGACCGGTAACGGGATCGCAACCCGCACCGCGCTCAACCAGTGAGCGGACTGGTCTCTACGTGGGATCCGAACCCTCGGCGGGAGAGCCGCCGCACTCCCAAGCTCCGCACTCAACAGAGTGTGCCACTGGGCCGGCCCTGCTCTTTCTACTATAATTTTAAACCAGAGGTCTCTAAAATTTTTGATAGCATGTCCTAGCGGTAAAATAAATAAATAAATAAAAAGAAATAACTTCAGTCAAGCATTTTTAATATGTATACACTTACAAATTTACATATATTTTCTATAATACATTATGTACAGTATAAAATAAACACAAAAATTGAAATTTTTAAAAGATACAGAAAAAAAGTTTAGAAATAGAAGTTGTAATATTTTCTTCCTATACATCAATGGAACATTTTGTGCACTTTTCTATAGAGACACTGTGGAAAACCTAGATTCTTATTTAAACTTTTTATTTTGAAACAATTATAAACTCATGAGAAGTTGGAAAAATAGTAGAGAGAAGTTCAATATACTCTATTCAGCTTCTCCTAATGGTAACATCATATATATCAAAACCAGGAAATGACACTGTCATACTTCAATTAACTAGACTAGAGACATTTAACTCAGATTTTCCAAGAAAATATAAATTTTATGAACAATGATCTCATCATTTGGAAAGGTAATAAGATAATCCATGATGTATTTGAAAGGTTTTTTTCAATTCACTAAATCCATTGTGATTCACCAATCCCTTAAAATATGTAAGCAACAACCAAGTGAAAGTTAACAGCTCAGCTTGTTGTGTTTAAGAGCACATGTTCTACCTTAATAGAAAACCTAGTGTCAGCCTATTCTTTGTGCCTCAGTTTATTCATCTTTATAATGAGGCTTGTTGTTGACCTAAAAAGAGACTGAGGGATAATTCATATAGCAAGGAATTATTGAGCCACTACGATGATTGCAACCAGGCAGACACATAGATCAGGTAGCCCTGAAAAACGTGTTTCGAAGAGGGTCAGCAAAGCTTGGCATTTTATATTCACAAGGAGGGGGAGAAATCAATGGAGAGAGGTAGAAGGACAGCCCTTCTAATTTTTAATTTTTACGGCTTTCTGGCACCATTATGCCTGCTTCCAAGTAAAATGGCCTTATAATAAACTTTTTCAGGTGGACTTGACTGCCGACTTATCCCAAATCTTCCAAGGCACTGTAATTTAGCTGACCTGGTCAGAGCAGATATTTTGTTATCAGCCTAATAATAGTACCTCTTTATGGGATATTACCTATCATTAGTAGTAGTATTTCTCCAAGTTACCGATGAAGAAACGTGCTCAGAAGGCTCAATCTTGAATGACCTAAAGTCAAAGTAGTAATTAAGTGCAAAGCTGGACTTAAATTCAGTTCTGTCTACCTGAGTACTTTTTGCCTTGCATTATGTGTGTCCTACCCAGGCAAAGAGGAAGGACAGAATAGAGAATACCACAGTGTGACTCTCAGTGCACACCACTCTGAATATTTCTAAACCTTTTGTTTCTAGTGTATTGCTTACTCTTTGTTACTTATTCCTATTGAAAACCACAAGATTCCTCCAAACATTTAAATGTCAATTTTATTTGAGTCAATTTTTTAAAAAAATATGTTATCGTTAAAAGCATCCTGCTGGTCTAAAAATCATACATATTACAAAAGTAATAAGATATCAAAAGGGTTTTAATTTCTGGAGCTAATTACATTCTAAGAAATTTGGTTTTACCTTTAGGTAAAAGATTCCAAATTTTTGTTGTTCTTTATATTATTTTTTTTTATTTTAATCTTACGAAGATTTTCTGTGAGTCTTTAACAACAATAAAAAAAATCAGACATACAAAAACAAAACATGCAAACAAAAAAAGTCCTCATTATTTTTTATCTAAGATGTTGCTTAAGGCTGCCAGGATAATAGTAGATATTTCTAAGCTAAAGACAAATTGGTTGATACAAATCAATATATTAACCAGAACATTCAGCATCAATTTTTCTTGTATAAACTTACCTAACCCCAGGTTTTAGGAAAACATCCATATTAAACATAGACTTGTTCTGTTTAAAGCCACAATGTGAAACTACAGCCAATTTCAATTCAAAATCCCATGTTGAATATTTTTTCCAGTCATATTGGAAATTTTTATTTAATTTTTTAACATTTTCTTGAAGTAATCTTCACGTGTTTCAATAAATGTAAACATTAACTGCTGCCATTATCCTAGTTTTCTTTCAAAAGAATTATATTTACTGTACCTACAAATAGTTCACACGAAGCAAAAAACCTAATATTTATATTTTACAATAAATATTATGAATATCTCTCTCAGGGAAAGAAACTGTTTAGATAATCTGCTTTTCACATAGAAAATCTTGTTTCTAAATCTTGGAGACTGTAGTTTTAACTTTTTTTATATTAGAGACAGTTTTTACTGGAAAAGTAAAATAGTGTCTTTTAGCTATAGGCACTATATTAAGAATTTTTTTCTTATTTTTTGCAAAGGGGGGAAATTATGGAAGCTGTAAATAAGTAATGATTGCCAAAGATCAGAGGAATTTTACATAAGACCAAAGCAATTTAATCTGGTGCTTTGATACAAGTTTGTAAATAATTCAAAACAATGATAATAACGCTATCTTGAGAATTCCCAACAACTGATTTGCCCTCCAAGGTATTAGAAGATGATTATAAATTGAATAGTTTTAAGTCATGAATTAATTCTTGAACCTTTTCTAGATGTGGGATGAAGTGTATTCTTTTAAATAGTTGCTATTCAGTCTCTTTAGTGCAAATACAAAAAAAATGTTAATACACCGGTCCTCTGTTGTAGAATTCATTCAGCCAGAGGCAGAATAACACGGTTATTTCCTTATGAGTCAAGAATTCAAAATCAGTAAATATTTTTTTTTTGAATTTTTACTTTGTACACATCATCTTCATCTAATTTTCCATCATCTTCTAATAAATATGCCTGCAGATGTGATCCAGAAAGGCCTGATTCTCAGATTACAGTGAACCAGCCCCTGCTCCATGAGTCAGTTCTAACTCTAACTAGTTTAATCTTAGGTAGAGTCATAGGTTCATTTTTTTTTCTAGGAGCTTAGATTTCCTCATGGATAAAATAAAGAAATTGGACTCTGTGATCGCAATGATCTTCTCCAGTTCTAAAATGCTTTAAGCATATTGCTCCTTAAATCATTTCTAAAAAGAGAGGGCCCTTCATTACACAGCCCCCTCCTATTTTTCCAGCCAGCCTAGAATTACAAACAGTTCTGTCGACCCCAGCTGCTTCATAAGCCTCTGTCGATTGTTGGGTAAATGAACAGTCCTTGCTGCCTTACATCACAAGGAAACACCTACTCATTCTTCAACCCCTTATTCAGCTGTCTTCTCTCTGAAAAAAATTACCTACAGACTCATTACCTTCTCCCTTAAGTCATCACTTTTATTGGTATATTTCTCCGTTCTCACACCAATCATTCTAAATATTAATATTCTTTTAAATATCCATGTCCCCAAATAAACTACGGTTTCTTTAAAGATAAGAATCATGTTTTATTTTTGTATTTCCACAAGCATTATATTTTACATTCTGCATACTCAATAAATAACTTTTAAATGAAAGTCAGTTAAGTAGTTAATAAATCAAAGGTATATTAATGAAAAGAACGGTATTACATAAGATTGAGATTACAGTATCAGTTCTATTAATTATTAATTTTGTATCCTTGTATAAATCACTTCAACTTACTGAGCCTCTTTGGTACAGTATCAGTAATAATGAAAACATTGCCTATCTCATTGAAATGGTTTTATGATTACGTGGCATAATAATTCAAATCAAATTAAACAACTATATATGTTATTAATTAAAATTACATAAAATAACATTACATTGTACACCATAAATATATACCATTTTTTCAATTAAAAAATGTTTAAAATTACACATGTATATTTAACAACTTTAAAACTGCAAAGAGACGTACAATTGTAAAGAATTACTATGTGTCATCAACCACCACAATCCAATATAACATTGAAAATCTCCTGCTTTTGATCAATCAGTTACAGATTTTTTTCTTCAATCATCAAAAATACCTTCTAAACATCTAGGTGGGAAAGTCAGATTCAAAATTTCAGCTATCAGATGAGTTCATAGTAATTAACAAGTTGTAATAGTTTTCCAAATATCAAAATGCCCTTTACAGTATACTTTCCAGCTGGGTCAGTTAACATTGTTCTGCTCTTTATTTAGAAAACATCTTCTGCACAACATGAAATTGAGCTTTAGGAACACTAGAGTTTACATTACTAATAGACCATATGCCACTGACTTTTTTGTTTTTAACTTTATTATTGTACATATTTAACTAAAAAAATCATTTTCCTCATTTTAATAACAAGCTAAAGAATGGAAAAATTAAGCATGGTTTGCTCAATTGTCCCACACTGGATAATGAAGGGGAGACAGGTCTGCCATAGACCTTGTTAACAGCAAGCAGTACAAATGGTCAGAATGCCAGTTGCCCAGGAGGTCCAGCCAGAAGACATCTGTGCCTCGGGGTGCAAGACTCACTGTGCTGACTAATCATGCAATGTGTTTGCAATTAAAATAGCATGGCTTAAACTCTGCCAGTGTGAGCTTCCTAATATTTCATATGTGCCCTGACCATTCTAAACTACACATTATTGTTGCTTTATGATGAGGTAAGCCCCCAAAATAAATTTCAGACTAAAATTTAAACTGTGAATGGAAATATAATAAAATGAAACAGGTGATTTTAACACATGCAATTTGTACTGTCTTCAGTAAAAATCTTACTGTAAGAAAGATAATAATAATCTGAGCAATAGGAACAACTAGAGAGTTATGCAAACTCACAAATTTTGATGGAAAAGGAAAACATATGCTATTTGGAGGTATTGATTTTCTTTGCGTAGGTGCAGAATATTATGCCAATTTTGTAAATGCTTCATGGATATGGTCACTTTTTATCTGATGAGAAAAATTACTCCCATAATGCTATTTAAGATGAATGTATGAGAAAAAATACCTTAAAATATAACTTGCAAGTTTGGAAATATATCTGCATATGTGCATAGTATAAATACATAGATATATAACTATGGGTGTGGACATAGATATAGCCACAGCAATAAATATGGGCAGAGATACGCATCCAGTTATCCATTACTAAATCAATACATAACTTTAAAAACTTTATTAAGCTCCAAGTTCCATATCTTCTAACACCCTACAGACTCTCAAAAACCATGTGATTTTTCCACAGTGTCTTTTTACTCACCCTGGGTCCTCTGTTTCCACTTCAGTTGCACTTGTCTATTCCCATGTAGACAACACTCTTTTTTTTTTTTTTTCCTTTTTGTCTTTTTTCATGTCCGGCAACGGATTGCAACCCTCAGTGTCGCGCCCGAACCGGACCGGGACTGGCAACGGGATCTCAAACCTCGGTGCTGCGCCCGCACCTCGCTCAGCCAGTGAGCGGGAACCGGTCTGTATGTGGGATCCGAACCCTCGGCGGGAGCGCCACCGCGCTCCCAAGCAGCGCACTGTAGCAATGCTCCACCGGGCCAGCCCGACAACACTCTTTTTGATACATTCTGGGTATCCGTTTTCTCTAGCATTGTGGAAACTAATGATGGATTATAGACCAAGAACCGTGTCATCACTCTTAACTCTGAAAGCCTATTCAACGTTTATTTCCTTCTCCTTGAAAACTCTTACAGGTGGTGTGGATTTTCTAGATGCCTAGACTTAGGTTCTAAAAATTACTATATGGCCATCTTACTGACTATGTAAGAAACAATATACCTGAGAGAAAATTACTTTTTTATTTCTATTTTACTGATGTGTTACAACATATAAATTATAACTATAAGATGCTTCAAAGTATTTTTCATCACATCCCAGTATTTCTGTTGACAGTCTGAGAAAACTCCGGGTCATTTATTGTAAATTTACCTGAGAAGAATATATCCATGCTTATGTAATAACCAAATATTTTAACCAACGGTACTATCTGTCCTAAATTATTATAAGGAACAAGAGGAAGGTTGTTACAGAACAACAAATAAAAAAAAGTTAAATAATGAAATTATTTACTACTAATAAAAATGAATTATTATTGCTTTGAACTCGGTGTATTGTTCAGCAGACTTTGTCTTTCTAATTAGTAATTGCTTGGGTTAAAATTAAGCCCAATTCCTTTCTTTGAGGGAAAATGACATAGTAGGGGACAACTAATGAAATATACTCCATGTATACTTTCAAAGACCTTAATTTCTCCAGAATGTATGTGTATGTACACATGGGGTAATATATCAGAACCATGAGTAGCTAAGCAAATAAATCATACATCCATTCCGATTATATAAAGTGCACTAATAAGAATGCATTAGTGTTTGGTTGTGGGTGGGGTGAGGGCAGTGAGCACCTCTTTTCCTCCCTTGATAGTTCCTTCCATGTTGAACAAGTTCTCCTAGGTCTCTCTCAGTCTCTTTGCTTCCATCTCTCCAGAGGAAGAGTGTCTTAATGTGATTGGCTAGTTGGAAGGAGAAACAAGCTCGGCATAGCCTTTATTTTTCTTCTCTGCCAAGAGGGCACACTTTCTATCTACTCTGCTCTTACGTGCCATCAGGTGGAGACTCCATACCAGGACCAGGTAGGTAAGTCTTTCCCGTTCTGGGATTTAATATCAGGCAGCTCAGTTACCTGCAGATATAAAACCACATCTCCCATGGTCTTACTCTTTCCTCTTATTTGCCTTATATATTTTGCTTATCTTTTCCAGGAAGCTCAAACTCGAATGTGGAGACAAAGGGTGCTAGAAAAGTTGCTTCAGAGATCGTTGTTAAAATAACTAAAAGTACCTTCAATTCTTTTCCAAGAGGACTGTTATCCATTCTGCAGCTGACATTAATGTGCTTGACCTCCAGATTTTACTCTAGAATGGAGATGTTTCGTGTGGTCTACCTCTCTCAACATTATTACATAGAATGAATATACTAATTCTGACCATACAGTTTAAAAGGTTATAAACAATTAAGGATTTAGAGAAAAAGAATGAACCTTGTAACACTTTCTAGTGGCATTTGAAAACAAGATGTGATCAGAGTAGAGAAAGAGCACTGTGTGGGAATGGAGTGAACATGTTTCCAATGCTGATGTTGCTATAGCCATGGGCCCCATCACTAGACCTCTGTGAGTTCCACCCTCATTCTATAAATTCAATGCAAATGAAGGATTTTAAATTTTTACTCACATTTTGATCAAAGCAAAATATATATATATGTGTGTGTGTGTGTGTGTGTGTACATATCTGGTACACTACTCACATTTTCTTCAAATACATTAAGCATAACATTATAGATATATGTATTTACTCATCAAGTGTGTATACATACACACACACATTATATCTCTATGCTATAAAGTTGTATGTCTCTATTTCAAAATGAACTTTAAAAAATTTGTTCTTAATAAAAAAATCAAACTTTATTTATAGAAAAGTCAGAAAATAAGAATCACCCATTATAATATAATATAATATATATATATATATATATATATATAATTACTGTCTATTAAAATTTTGGTGCAGAGCTCCCTCTTTCTCTCTCTCTTTGTCTCTTTATTTTCTTGCTCTCTCTCCCTGTCTCTCTATCTATATGTTTATAATTATATAATATATATTTAATATTTAATATATTTTTCACATAAGAATCATCACTGGATTTGTTTATATAGTTATAATTATTTTTAAAACTGTATTAAACAGAAGTATTCTTAAATTTTGTATATTATCATTTAAATTGTCCTCTCTTGTTTAAAGAAAAATGTATTCTTAAAATTCATAATGCCAAAGAGGGGGTCCTAAGACAACATGGCAGAGTAGACAAGAGAGGTAAAATTGGGGCTATAAAACCTGTGTTCTATTCTCAGCTCCATCACAAATGAGGTTTGTGACCTTTGGCACATTTGAATCTCATCTTAATCTCGATTTTCCCTTCTATTAAAATGATGTTTACACGGACCACTCAGACTATCTCGTTGTCTGCTCTGAAAGTAACTAAGGCGACATTTGTTAGGGTGCTTTGTAAACCAAAGGCAATAATTTGATGTTATTGTTTTTGATAATGGGAATGCAATATATTTCAGATATGAAGTACCACTGGCAAATTTTGCTATAAATCATCCTGTATTCAAGGGCAAAAAAAATAATTCATTAAGAAGAAAGATTCTTCCCTTCTTATATATCTTTCTAAAGGGCAGTACTCCCAGTAAGCATTATAAAGTATTGAACTTAAGTCTTCCCTCCTTAAATTACAGCCACATTCAAGGTAGACTGAAAAGAATCCAAGCCAAAATGAATAACTAAAGATGCCACAAACAAGACTATTATGCACTACAAGATTTTCTTTTTTTTTTTTTTTTTCAATTTAAACAGAATCCTACAGATTGCACTGTAAAACTCACAACCTTATTTTTCAATCAGAGCTACTGGTTATAAATATTTGCAAAATTCTTTGATTAGAAATAATTCTCTTTTCATGGAGAAGCTTATAATATAATCATTATCTAATTTATAAAAGACCAATAAATTCAAGTTACAAGCAAGGACTCTTTCACTGAGAGGCTGCAGATAAATTTGGTCTGTTCTCTAGCCTTATGTTTTTATTTTAATTTAGAATTAAGAAATGTTTAAAAACTAAAACTTTTATTATTAATCTTTATTAAGTGCCATATGATTTTTTTCTTTTCAGATTTACAAAGAACATGTGGTTATATAAATATTTTCTCTGGAAATGCATTTTAACATAATCCTTCATGAGTTTAAGAGATTTAGATTGTCATGTAAACCTGTGATGCAACCACAGATTTCAGAGATAAACATGATTTCTTAGGTGGTTATTTTCACTATGACATATTTTATATACATAAGTGGACAAATTCGAGTCATTTCCAGGAATCTATAAAGAACTATCCTGTGATATGTTTTAAGGTTTTAAACTAAGTTCATGATGTGTTTAATATTTGGAATAGAGGATACAAGAGATTAATTATAGCACCAAACTCCAAATTCTTGAATGGATCTTTGAGAACTTGGTGCTAACACTTGTTATAATTTGCTAATACTTTAATAAACCTGTTTTTCTTTTTTTAATTTAAACAGCAATAGGCTTCCAGTTACATAAATACATTTTACCTATATTGAGTATTTACTCGATAGTTTGATTTTTTTTTTTTTTCTCATTGCTTATTAACAGCTCATCTGGAGAAAAGAAAGGAGGCGAACTTCATGTCAATCAAATTTGATATGAACATTACCTGTCTGAAGTGTTCCTCGCCCAATTGCTAACCCTGTTATTTTGTCTGATTTGGTTGCCTCCCTCAATATTCCGTACAGGTTCCTTCAAAAGCTCTATACTCAGACAAAGGAGATGACCTTTAGGATAGAAAAAGACAAATTTTTGATCAAAGTAAAAATTAGTTAGTGGCCCTTCTTTACCAGAAAAAAAAATTGATATGGATATCAACTGATCTTTTGATACATTCAGGATTCTTCAGTGCAACAGATGTGTTTATAGAACCATAGGACTGCTCAAAAGAGGACATAGTAAAAATGTGCCACTAACACAGTGCCTACTTCAAGGTGGCCCTCTTTGACCAGTTCAAGCTTCAAAGAGACCTCTTTGGACAGCTACAATAACACATCCATGTGACCCTTTAATGCACATTTTTGTGAACAATCCCCAAATTAGTTGAGAACAAAAGAAAAACCTTTCTCTTTTGGGGTGATAGTAAGAAGAACAAGGCAGACAAGAAGGAAAAACAGACATCAAGAAAAGAAAGACAAATACCAGGGTTTCGGTTTTTTGTGTGTTTACTTTTTGTTTGGGTTTCTTTTTTTCCTACTTTCCATGTCTGTCTCCTATTCTGCCCTCTGTCCACTTCAAACACCTGGAGCTGAGCTCGGTCATATAATTGGGAGATGATCAGAACATCCAGATATATCAAAGCCAGGAAAGTCTTGGTTTCTCACGTTTGAGAGACCACATTTTGGGCTATCAGCCTGAGGTATAGCCTCCTCCAAGAAAACCTGGCAGGTGTCATGGGTGGCAGAAGAAGACCTTTCTTTGTAGTTTTACTGACACACTCTTAGTTCTGGTGGGCATGGACTGAATCTAGACAAAATTGAATCTAACTGAGGAAATGTCCAAGGAATGTTTTGTAAGGTTTAAGAATTCTTTTGATGGTGGGATGCAACACACTGATGTTCAGATAGACAAAAGGCAGAAGTCCCTGTTACATATAGCTTCAAACCAGAGAAGGCTGCCACACAGGGCCACACAGGAGGCTGCACCCAGGGATGGAGTAACAGCAAACGAGCTATAGGAGGCCGCTTATTTATGGCAAGTGAGGTGGGGTTAGGTAGATTTCCCAGGTTCTCTGTGGATTGGCTAATTTGAATAATTTTGTGGGCTCTGGGGCTTAGGGTCTGTCTCTTTTGTCTGATACCTGGCCCTGGGGCCATTAGAGCACGTGCATAGTGGCCTGGAATGTGAGAGCTTCCTATGGGAAGTGGCTGGGGTGTGTATTTAATCAACTGCTCAGGGTAGGAAACTCACCAGCCTCTAACCAGGGCCTCAAACTGGGTTATGACAGCATTTTAATAAACAAAACAAAACAAAATATATTAATAACCCTTGATATTTTGACATCAGTTTTGAACTTGATTATTTATAGCATTTGAATGACCCAAACTTTTAGAGCATAGGGTATATGTTGCCCTAAATAGCATAGAAAACATTTTATCATGAGAGTAAAAATGAAGAAAACAAGAATAAGTCATTGTAGTCTGGCCTCATAACCAAGTTCCCTACTTACATGGATACGACATTAGTCAAGAAAACAAATTTGAAATGTTTGGGGTCTCTAGCAATATCTCAGTGGAATTGTGATGTATGTTTAAGCATGAGTTATATCTTTTGTGACCATAATATCTTGATGTATTTCCTGGGTCAGTTTGGCAGTTCCAGCAGTTACATTGCTGGAGGATATAAACTTACAGTTCTGTAAGGTATATAAAAGTTAGTGGCCTGTGTTTGTAACCATGGGGAAGGGTGGTTGTGCTGGTCACGGTTATAGACCCAGGACAGGAGGTTGGAAGGTTAGAAGGGTAGAGTAGAAGATTCTAGGGAGTGGAAAGTCCGGTTGAAGGGCAGACCACTATGAGGCAGTTACCGACTGGGAAAGCAATAATCTCCATTAATTTTTCGAATGGCACTGATGGTAGTAATTTCTATAATATTTCCCTTTAGAAACCCCTTGTACACTGTTGGTGAGAACGTAAATTAATACAGCCATTTTGGAAAATGATATGGAGTTTTCTCAGAAAACTAAAAGTAGAACTACCATATGATACAGCAATTCCACTTCTGGGTATTGAAATCAATATACCAAAGAGATACCTGCACTCCCATGTTCATTGTAGCATTATTCACAATAGCCAAGAAATGGAATCAATCTAAATGTCCATAAATGGATGAATAGATAAAGAAAATATATATACACATATACACACAATGGTGTTCTATTCGGCCTTAATAAAGAAAGAAATTCCACCATTGTGACAAACATGAATGAACCTGGAAGACATTATGCTTAGTGAAATAAGACAGGCACAGAAAGAGAAATGCCACACAATCTCACTTATATGTGGAATCTAAAAAAAGTCAAACTCGTAGAAGTAGAGAGTAGAATGATGGTTACCAGAGGCTGGGAGTGGGAGGGGAGAGTTGGTGGAGAAGAGGGAATGGGGAGGTGCTGTTCGAAAGGTAAAAAGTTTCAGTGAGACAGGAGGAATAAGTTTTTGAGATCTATTACACAGCATGGTGACTAATGTTAATATTAATGCATTGTGTATTTCAAATTTGCCAGAAGAGTAAGTTCCAAATGTCTCACCACAAAAAGTGGTAAGTGAGGGAGGTGCTGGATGTGTTCATTAGTTTTATTTAATCACTCTACACTGTGTACATATATCCAAACATCACATTGTACTCCATAAATATATGCAATTTTGATTTGTCAATTAAAATAACAGCAACAATAATAAAAGATTTTCATTTAAGAATAGGAGTATAGTGAAATAAGTTTTGGCAGAGAGTAGGAAGTATACCAGGATCGTGGGCTCAGCAAATAGCAAGCTCAGGAAACATAATAGAATCCATAATATCAAAGGAACAAAAGCAATACATATCGCATGTCTAATTTGCCAGTGCTTTAGGAGAGACAGCCCATGATGTTGCTTGGGTGGTGGTCTCAGTGAAGTCATTTCCAATTCAGGGGATTAGTTACCTCCAACATCAATGTCTTGGGCAAAGTAGATATCAGCTGGGAGGTGGTTACCCACATGGGTATGAAGGCCTTAATGGATGAGACCACAGCATTAAGGTGGCAGGTTAATACACTGTGACGCACCATTTATTCTTTTCAGGTTAAAAAACAGGCAAAAACAGACAAGCAGTGGGTATAATCACCTGCTCATTAATTTGGTCTTATATAATAAGTTTCAACACCTGAAGGCCGTGTTTTAACTTACATTGGACCATATTAACCGTTTTAATTGGGTGTCAGTGGGTTTCCATTATGTCAGGCCAATTTGTAAGTGCCAAATACTTAAATTAATTTTCATTTATTTCTCACTGTGTCAGAGCACATATGTTCAGTATGGAATATTTTAAGGCATGGGCACTATGGCTATGGGAAACTTAGACAAGGCTATAGCTAAAGTGAGGCATACCTGTTTCTCCTCTATTTCACATGTCATTATTTCCCTAAGATTATAAGGGGTACCATGCTTAAATTTAGTGGGATCCCAGGTACAACAGTCATTTAAGCCACAGTATTGATTAAGTCCATGATGCTGTGGCAATTGGTCCATTTTAGCAAGTATTAAAGTTAATTTAGAAATTTAATTTGTGTGCGGAAGCACAAAAACCAATCAGTGCCCTTTTTATCTTTTTATTAGAAAAATTATTTCACTAAGTTTGGATTTCCACTTGGGTCAAATTGTGAATCATTTTTAAATTTAAATCTACACGTATAAATACATTTTTCTCTTTTTCTTCTGTATTTCCTCCCACAGTATCCAGGTTTCTTTTTTTCTTTTCTTTTCTTTCTTTCTTTCTTTCTTTTTTTTTTCTTTTCACTTCTCCTCTTCACCTCCTCCCCACACACTTTGTATTTCAGGGCAGGATATTTTTACCCTGATCATATTTAGAAATTTCTTCCTCTAGAGAGACTTAAATCAGCATCATCAGAGTTTGTATCCTTCTTTATGGTAGTGGGCTTTTGGTTTAGGACCCTAGGGCTTAAACTGGTTTGAAATAACCCCTTCACCATGCCACAGGGAGACCACAGATGTTTACCCCTGTAACACTGAAGGTCAGCCTTTTGCTGCAGTAGAACCGTAAGGAGCAGAGTGGTACAATGGAAGTGTAGACTCGAAACCACCCACTATTATGGCTCTGCCTTTTCCATGTCCCTGCTCTTGTTTTTCTGTTTTGAGGTGCTAGCCACCTAAAGCCTCAGTTTCCAGATTCTGTCTCTCTTGGATGACTCCTACTGTGAACTTTTTTTTCCCCCTTTTATTTTTGTTTTAACATTTGTGGAGTAGAGTGTTGTTTCAATATATGCAAATACTGCACAATGATTCACTTAGAGTAGGTAGCATAGTTTTGTACCCATTAGTCCACCACTTCTCCTCCCCAACACCTGCCTCCCCTCCCAACCTCTGGTAACCATTATTCTACTCTCTGTTTCTATGAGAAACCTACTTCTTTTTTTCAGATTCAGTGTATGAGTGCTATCATGTGGTACTTGTCTTTTTTGTGCCTGACTTACTTCACTTTTGATGATTCCCACTTCTATTCATGTTGCTGCAAATGTGATGTCCTACCGTGGACTTTCTAGGTGGTTAGGGAGAAAGAGGACAGGGAGTCCAATGTCCAGCCTAGTAGTCAGCCATCGCAGATTGATTGCAGACTGCACATAGAGAACTGTCCTCTCTTGAATATTTATCCTTGAATCAGCTCGGTTAGTCCCCTTGTCCAAAGCATCAGTCTCTTCCCATGCTGATATGCTGCAATGATTAATAAGGCTCAAGTGTCCTGGCTAGGGGGCTTGAATTCTCTAAGCAACTGGGTAACTTTGACAGGTGCTGGTGGGGCGGGTGAGGGGGGAATGCAGTGATAATATGTTCCTTCCCTTGTCTAGAGGTCCCCTTTGGATTAAACATTGGGCTACAGGTCGTGAAGGGTGCTTGAAGTTGGCTGGCAATAGCAGTGAGGTAGCAGCAGCTGTGAAGACAGGTAAGCCAGCGCCCCCACCTGAGCGGCATCGGCAAGGAGACTGAGGTTCTGTTCCTTTAAAAATACAGTTACAAAATATTTACAAGGACATTTCACTTTCTCATGTGCTTTATAATTTTAGTACCGTGCATATTTTTTGCTATTTTACATACTTTATTTTTCTTTGTTGTTGATATATAGAAAGGAAATTAATTTTTTATATTGCTCTTACATCTGGACCTTACATTTCAAATAAATTTTCTTATTAATTTTGATAATTTTTTCTGTAGACTCTTTGGGTTAGCTATTTAGACAATCATTTCTCCTTTAAGTAATGATAGCTTTGTGTTGTCCTTTCCAATACTTACCACTTTTATTTTATCTTCTTGTTTTATTTAACTGGTGGGGACTGTCTGTAAAATAAAAAAGAGAAAAATTCTACTCTATAAAAATGTTGAATTCTTATAAAATTTGTGATTTTAAGTGGAGTGTTCTAAACATTTCACCATTGACTCTGATTTTTTTGATTAATTACCCTTTTTAAATTAAAGTAGTTCATTTCTACTCATATTTAAGAGTTTTTTGTTAATGACTGATTATGAAATTATATTAAATAATTCTGTGCAGCTATTAACATAATAATACAGTTTCTTTGGTTAGATGAATTACATTATTAGATTTTCCAATGATGTACCAACTTTAACTTTTATATTAAATTTTATTTTAATAATTTTAACTATATTTTTGATTCATTGAGATATTCATTTTGCAAATTGTTATTATCTTATTTAGGATTTTTTGCACCCAAGTTTATAAGGCAATTTTTTTCTTATATTGTTTTTACGTGATTTTACATGTGAAAGTTATAGCAAGCTTTTAAAATAAATTGGGGAGTGTATTTTCTTTGCCACTTTCTGGAAAAGTTTATAGAAAAGATTTAACTATTGGTATCTTGACTATTTTGTAAAATTTGTATGTAAAATTATTGATTTGGTATTAAATATGTGGATAGATTTTAAATTTCTAATTCAATTTCTCTAATGATTATAAGAAATTTCAGATATGAAATTTCTTCATGAGTCACTTTTGGTTATTTGTAATTCTTTGAAATATTTATCTTTTAGCTAAGACTTTGTTTCTTTTAAATAATAGTATATCACCTATATTTAGTCTCACCTGTCACTATAATTTTGTAACAACTTTCCCTCAAATCTCTCTCCCTCCCCCAGCTCTGACTTTTTCTGGCTGTCTTCCTCCCTCATATTTCTTGATCAATCTTTATAATCTAGTGTCACCTTTATTATGTAGGGACAAAAAGTAATATCTTTTCCTCACTCATCTCAAGGTTCATGGCTGAGACTCCAATAACAAAGGACAGATTAACAAGAGAAAAACATACGAATGTACCGAATATAAGTTTTAAGTGACACAGCAGCCTTGAGAAATGAAGATCCAAAGAAACAGAAAAAAACTGTGTATTTTTATGGAGAGTTGTGCAGAAGTATGATTGGAGGACAAAAGGTTATGATTTATGCTAATAAATATAAATGGGGGTAGGAAATAGGGATTTAGCAAGGTCTGTTTGTTCAGATTCTTTCCTCTGCCTCTATGTGACATTCTTTTCCTCTGGGTGTAGGGAAGATCCTTCTGGAATAGGGTCATATGACATACTATGGAGGAAGGTCAGCGAATTATTTTATGATCTGCTTCAGGGGAGAACGGCAGGAGAGAGAGAGACCTTCTTGCTTTCTGTCGTTTTCTCAAATGCCAAGATGCCATATTTTGGGGTAGTGAGGTCTGAACCTTGTCAATTAGCAATTTCAAAAAATTCTCTTTGGTATGTGGGTTCTCAATTTTTGATTTATTAATTTCTGTTCTTCCCTTTATTATTACCATGTACATTATTCAGGTTTATGAATAAGAGTGTGAAACGTAAATTATACTTACTTCATTATTTCAGGTTTATGCTAAGTATACTTAGCTATTACCTTTTAAGCTTTTCTTTTTATTCTAGTGTGCAGCATTTAAGCATATGAATGTTCCTGCACTCCCTGCACCCCAAGTTTTAAATAATATCTTCACTGTAATTCAAATGTAAATATTTTCCAATATCCATTATGATTTCTTAATTAATTTAATTTAAAATTTAAAAAAAAATTTAAATGTATGAAAGATTTATTATTATTTATTATCTGTCTATCTATCTATCTATCTATCTAATCTATCTATCTATCTATCTATCTATCTATCTATCTATCTATCTATCTATCAACTATCTATCTATTTATCTGAGGTTAGAGATAATGTCCTGCATGAGACCAATTCTTTAATATGTTTTAAAACTTACCTTTGCCTTAAAACATGATTAGTTTTTATACATAACCCAGGCAAGCTCAAAAAAATCTATGTTCTTTAATTTTGGTGTACAGTTTAAAAAAATAATTATAAAATCAAGATTTTTCATTGGGTTTTTAAAATATTCTACACTGTTACTGAATTTGTGTTGGCATGATCTATCAATTATGGAGGGAATTTTCTCAATATCTCCCACCATAGTGGTGAAGAAAATAGGAGGCCCAAAGGTTGTTTTAAATTTCAAGCATTCACAGTCTCTCTTAACTCAATTTGGTTACTTCCAGTAGAATAACACTCTCAAAAATTTACTGTACTCTTTATCTATTTGATTTCAGTCAGCTCCATGTGCCATCATCATCCACAATTCTTTTCAAGATATGCTTCTCCTTTTAGACTCGATTATAAGTACATTGAACACGCAAACATTCATAGAGAAGTCCAGCTTTTAACCCATTGTTCCTGACATTTTTTGCAACTGAAAATTTAATGGAGGCCACCTCGGTCCCTTCAGAGATGTTTAACGAAAGGTTTGAGAGACACACCATTGATTTGATCTTTCTGTCCAGGCAGAGTCTTTAAATTAAGCCTGTATGCTTAAAGCATTTTTCAGTTTAGAAATGCAAAATAGTTACAACTTTTTCTGCAGAGTTTCTAGATTCTCTCTTTCTCTTTCATCTATATTTTCAAGTCGGCCCATTCTCTTTCTCTTGTACCTGCTCAAATGCAGACAATAGCAACCAAGTTATGCCTGGAGTATTGTTTTTCTCCACTCTTCTCCTAAAGCCCATTATCTATCTTCATAATTGCAAAGGATAGTTTTAACAAATGTTTTCTCCATCCCCAATAATTGTTTCCTCACCCCTTGCCATCTATCCTTGAAGCCAATGCATAATCATTTAACTTTTGTTACAATAGCTTCCACTTTTACATATCGATTTTTATATCAGTGATATCTGCAGTATATGTTACAATAATAAACAGCTCCCAAATCTCTTACTCACAACAAAAGTTTTTTTTTATTCATGTTATTTATTGGCTACCAGACAACTGTGATTGGTTCTGCTACCAGGCTCTGCTCTTTATATTATTTTCATACTTAAGTCCACCTTGAAAGAGTAATTCTCATGGCAGAGGGAAAGAGCAGTGATGGTATAATGTGATGGTCATTAAAGTGTTGGCTCAGATACCCCATACTTTCATCTCCAATCACATTCATTTGGTCCAGGCAAGGTAAATTAATTAGCACGATGTCAAGTGGATGAGAAATGTACACACAACCTTTAAATGTCCTTGTGTATACGTCCTTATGTAGATGATTCTTTGTTTTTTAAGCAAAGTTTAGTTCATTTACATGAATTGTGACACTTTTATATTTAATTTTGACTATTATAATATCTGTTATTTGTCTTAACATAGGTTAAGAAAAAAGTCAATTCATTTATTCAAACAATTTTTTTCTAGTCTAGAGAGACAGCTAAAGAAATAAAATAGTCATAGAAATAACAAGCAAAATTCATTAAAATTGGAATTAATTAAACTAAATATGAGTAAAATGTTTCAGAGATATATTTACCAATTTTTAATCATATTTAACTCTTTGAACACCTGAAAAAAAAAACATTTGTAACAACACCTGGTTCAAAATTAGTCATTCCCTGTATCTTTCAAATAGACTATTTCCACATGCTCTGTCTCTTAAGATTGAACAGAAAATAGAGTACGTATCAGTGGAGTTTTTTTTTCCTCTCTCCAACACCATCCTATTTGGTTCTTATATAATAACTATTTAAACAACTATGTAAAGAGTGATGATAAATCTACAAATAAAAATATTTTCAAAATGAGTATCTTTGAAAACCACAGTGCACTGTTTCTCCCACCTATGCCATTACAATAAAAGTCTCATTAGTCAAATGGGTTAAGATTCTTAGTTAAGAATGTCAGAGACTGTTTTCAGTGATGATTATTCAGTTTAGGAGAATGTATTAGTCTCTTTCTTTTGCTTATAACAAAATACCTGGAACTAGGTAATTTATAAGAAAACAAAATTTATTGCTTACAGTTTCAGAGGCTGGGAAGTCCAAAGTCCAGAGAACACATCTAGTGAGGGTCTTCTTGGTGGTGGCTTTACAGAAATGCAGGGATCTCACATGGCAGAAAATGGCACAGCAAAGATAGCTCCTCATGTGCTCTCCCTATAAAGTCCTCAGAACCATGCCAATGACCACTATTAAACCATCAACTTAATCACCTCTTCAAGACCCCACCTTTCAATTACCATAATAGGATTCTCTATCCTCAATAATTACAGTGGGAATTAGGCTTCCAATATATGCATTTTGGGGGACACAATTCAATCAATCCACAGCAGAGTATGATTGAAATATAATATGAATTGGGATATTTTTCTGTACAAGGTAAGAGGACTTTTATATATTTAAAAACATATTCCAAAGGAGGTAGAAAAATAAGAGTGCAAGAAGTTCCCATTCATTGAGTACATACTTTGTGCCTTCCACTATTTGTGCTACACACATGGTCTCATTTAATATTTACAACTTAATTTTGCTTTCCCTCTTTCCCTGCTTCACTTAGTTTTTTTTTTTTTTTTTTTTCCTCTTACTCTTTTTGCTCTAGAATTGTACCCACCAATGATCAGTATGAGAGCTATTTGTTTCAGGCTCTGTGTTTAGAGAAATCAAGAAAAGTTAACATCAAAGGAAATTGGTAAGGGGCCACAAGGAATGTTTACATTGTATCATGATAAAATAAATAAAGTCATACACCAAGAGCCAAAAAGAGTTCAGAGAGGGGATGGAGAATGAATGGTTGGATATAAGGAATATTAGGTGTAGCAGAAAGTAATACTCAGATAGAGACTACTGGCGACAGGCCATTTAATATTTTGATTAGGGATTATTCAGTGATATTTGAGAATGTTGTTTCAGTGCAGTAGATATCAACAGAAGAAGTGATTCAATATTAAAGAACCTAATATTGCTTATTTTTCTAAAAAAATGCTACTTTGTATTAGTCAGAAAATTCATCTGTATTTTATAGCTTACCCCTCAAATAGTAGAAAATTACATAAATTGATTCATGAAAATGAGATATCAAGTTTAAAAATCATGTATTATCTTTGTATTTATGTTTTACTTCCAAGGTAACTTTTATTTTGTTTAAACAAGCACACACACACAAGTAGAGAGCATTTGTTGATTTACTCAATCTACATATGTATCTTATATACACAAACATACATATGTATATGTTAATAGTTAGCTCATCTACAAATTGATGTTTTTGTTCTCATCAAAAGTAGAGAAAAAGGATTAAATCATGAATTTATTTAAACAAGAAACACATTTCCTGATTCCCGAAAAATATTAACCAAATTTTATTCATTATTCAAGCATTGTCCAAAATGTTCAATTTAATTGTTATTTTAAAAAATAATTTTAAAAAGCCATTGGTGCATAAGAAGTATATATGTATTCCCATGATGCATGTTAAGGCTAGAACTAGTGATAGTAATAGCCAAAGCACATGTGTTTGAGAGATTGACATGTGACGTATCATCTTTTATAAACAGTGCACATGGCTTTGCAGCTGCAGCTGTTATTTGCAGATTCTGGCACTATTTATGCCTCTCCCTCATCTTCTCTTCAGAACCCTTGTTCTCAAACAGTCACCCATCACTGATTGCCAAATACCAGGTTGAGCTGGCTGTTGCTGCTGTTTTCCATAGCCACTCACATCTCTGCCCTGTCTTTGAAGGTGTACTTCAGTGTGCCTTTGAACAAACTCTCTCCCTAACTTCTTTCCACTCAGTCCAACACACAGCAATTTCCAGGTTATCTTGCTATCATCTGACCCCTACATTTGTCCTGCCTGATCCCATGGGCTAACTGCATTTTATTTAATATTAAATATGGAATACCTATGTCTTTCCTTCATATAGCACTTTATACTGCACAAAGTATTTTTAAATATATTGTTATCACTATTTTTAGTTTGATTCTCACAAATTTGCAATATTAACAGAGAATAATAAAGAGTTTTTGTTGTTTGTTTGCTTTGTTTTTTAAATATTTAAAATATTTATTGAACATAAAGCTGGATGCTGTGGCAGGTGATTTCTGTGTAATATATCACATTGAATTTAGTTTCCTCAATATGTTATCCCCCACTTAACTAGTAAGTATCCACAGCAATATTAAGATTTATTTAAGTTCACACAATAAGGAGCTAGACCCCAGATATTCTTTCACCAACTTCAGGGCTTTTCCACTACTCTAGATCACCTTCTATGTCCTATAGGTGATTTGCTTCAACAAGCCAGGTATAAAACTTAGATTGCTGACTTGCATAGCAATTAGCAAGACTTTTCTGTAATACTTACACTACATACTTGTAATTGTTATTTTGGGCTAAACTTATATCCTTCTTTGAGTTCAGGAGTATATCGTAGTTTTATCTGCAACACTTAGAATATGCACAATAAATATTTGATGAGTAAATGGAAGAATGAAAATGACTAAGAACAACACTTAATAGCAATGTTTATCCTTATTTAGAAAGGGAATTTAAAGCCACATTGAAATTCCATTTTGAAAAAAAAGAAAGAATATGTTGGTCTCTGTCTCAATATGAGTCAAATCAGGACAGAGAAACTATACATGAATTTCGGCAAGGAAAGTTTAATATAAAGAATTATTGACCATAACAGGGGATTGGAATAATAAGAGATAGGCTAGCAAAATGTAGGGGGGACTGCAAAGTATTTAGTAAAAGTGGATATAAAAAAGACATTATCCTTAAGAAGAGGCACCTCTCCACACTACCCAGAGCCGAAATTAAGACCTTGCTATACAGGGCACAGTTGTGGCTCACTACTGACAGAGAAGTTGCTGTGGTATTATTCCCATAGGACTTGCTGGAATTCAGCCTTCTTGCATACTGGGAAAAGTGTTCACTGGGAGATGTCTCACCAGAGGTACAAGGAAACAAAAGCCTTCAGAAGACAACAGGGAGACTTCTGGATGCTGGGTGTTTCTGGCTGCTATGCATTGCAGGAGCTGGACACTGAAGAAGCTGCAGAAGTCTGAGACTGGAGACTCCCCCTACAGTGCAAGAGCCCAGTACTGGAGAAGCCAAACTCTGCAAGTCCTTCCTAGTGAACACACCAGAACCAGGAAAAAAAATTAAAAAATAAAAATAATAAAAATAATAATAATAATAATAATCCTTTGTTCTTTCAAAGTCTCTCTATTGCCCTCTACTGACCAAGTGTAACATTGTGCCAGTTGGTAATGGAAAAATGCTTAAAGGGCCAAAATCCATTTTCTAGAGCAGGCAAAAAGGGTAAATTTATAGCTGCAAGGCAATAAATCAATTATTGTACAGTCTTCCTGTAAATTATCATCCTAAATTGTTGCCTTAATACCATAAGAAAGTTTGGTTTTCTGTTCTTACTAAAAAAACACAAACAAAAAAACCAAAAAATGGTAGAATGGTGAATAAGATTTCCAGTCTACTATGTTAATCCCGATGCAGTGAATTCTATAAAGTAGTTAAAAGGAAAACTTATGTGATTTGCATTCAAGGAAATTTAGATTCCTTCTTGACTACCATCTACAGTATCTTTGACTTTAAATCAAGTAACCTCACTGAACCATAAATTATTTATGTAATGGATAACAATTTCCTCATTGTTGGGGAATTTAAATTAAATAATTTTTATAAAGTCTGTACCTAATTGCTGGCACATACTATTCCCTTTGCTAAGTGGTTCGTAATGATATTTATATTGTGTTTAAAGTGTAAGATAAGAGACCTTAGTCCTCTGGTTAGTTTCTCAAGGATGTTTTAAATCTACTTGTGCTACAAGTAGATTTCGGAGAACTCAGAATGTATTTATTACACAATTTATCTCTTTTGGCCAAAAACAGATTAATTTAAATTGGGTTAATGTAGGCTTCCATTATTCCCTTGTTGATGAAAAACAAGCAGATATATTTTGGAAGCATTGCTCCATCAGGTCAGCCAGATCTGTTAGGTAACTGGCAGGGTTCACCATATTAACAGACCCACGTGTTCAGTAATTACACCTCTGAGGTTGAAATGTTGTTACTTGCACCTTGGTTGTAATTGACAGAAAACATGTCTGTGATATCACTTTGTTCCCTAAAGTCATATCACAACCACATCAACATTTGGTAACTTATGCTGCTTGGGAACTCTTCCAGAAGGGAGCAAATTAAAATATTTGTGACTAGTAAAAAAGGATATGCTACTATTTGTAAATTAGTCAAGTTAGACAAACGTGAATTTAAAATATGGATTTGGATCTGAACATGTGACTTTAGAAAATTTGCCTACACTCTCTGAGTTTTCTTATATTTAAATTATCTATAATAATAATAATACTGCCTATGGTGTCATTATGATATGTACATAATAACTTGTGTGAGGCATTTGTAGATTGGCTGTCAGATGATGACAGCCTAATAGAATTTATATGTGTCCTTTCTCATCTTAGTTTTTTAAATGCTTTAAATTCTCTGTCTATGATTCCATCTCTCTCTACATATATATGTATATAATATATAATAATATATAAATATATAAAAACATATCAACTAATCACTGCCTATCTCTTTTTATTTCATTTTATTCAACATTCATTTTCTCCAGTCACCACATGACCTCCTGTTTCTTCACAGACCAAGTTTATTCTCCCCTCCAGGATTTTGCTCTTACCGTTCCCTCTTAAGGAAATGCTTGCCCACCGGATAATCTCACAGCTAGCTCCTTTCTCATTATTCAGGTATAAATTCAAATGTTGACTATTCAAAAGCATCTCTCCTGACCACGCTACCTTATCTAGCTGTCCCTCATTCCCCAGCCACCCTATATTCAGTCATTTTGATTTATTTTCTTCACAGCAATTACCACTCTCTGAAATTACCTTATTCATATATTTGTTCACTTTTTTAAATGTCTGCCACCCACACTAAAATGTAAAGTCTCATTCACTGCTGTATTCACAATGCCTGGAAGAATATGCAACATAAAATAGGTAATTGTAAAAAATACCACAAATGAATGGAGGGTTGGGGTATACTGAAATTTGTAGAATTTTCTCACAGCCCTTCTTAAAGAAAGAGTTTATTTGGACAGCTATTGGAGTATTTATGGAGAATTATGAATTTATGGGAAAAGATGAGACATGCATGCCCACTGAAAGTTCTCAGTCTAAGTAGCTAGAGATACAAAACAGTATCATAAGTGAAGCAGCCATTTCTCTTTTAGTTGTCCACTGCTCACTAACAAGCCTTTCCAAAACTTAGTGATTTAAAACAGCAAAAAGTTTGTTATTTTCCACAATTCTGTGAGTCTTCTGGACTTTCATACATGATCTCATGATGTACATTAAGATGAATACAAATAAAGCATTCCTCTTCAAGGAGGCGGGCCAGATTTCTTCATGCGGCAGCTGGCCGTGTTCCAATAGAGCAAGTTCAACCATGTAAATCTCTGCTTACGTCACATTTGTTGATATCACGTTGGCCAAACAGGCCACATGATTGAACCACACAGTGTCCACAAAAATAGGGGTATCAGGAATTCTGACTACATGTGGCACCAGAAAATGAAACCTATCTTAATGTAGTTTCTCGTGGCTTCAGATCTTCTACACTGGGGTATTGCTGCCATTGCAAGGTAGGGTCTCACTGGGTATGGAAAGCTAAATTCTTGCTAAGGCACTGCCTTTTTATTCTCAGGGTTATGTCACAATTCCAGAGAAGAAAATCTCCCCTATAGCAGGCTGGCCGATTAGCTCAATTGGTTAGAGCACCATCTTCTAACACCAAGGTGAAGGGTTCGGATCCCTCTACCATCTGCCAAAAAATAAGAAACAAAACACAAAACACTACTCTGTATAATCTATGTGCCTCTATTTAGGAGAATGATTAAAAATGTTAATCTCTTTAGTTCATGAATGAAACCAAATTAATGAAATTGGATCCTTGAGTTAGGGAATTAGTAAGAAATAGAAAGGAAATCAGAATCGGTGATCTGGTGTCCTTCCTTAGACAAGAATTCTGCCTCTGGTTTTCCAATATCTGGAAAATGTATTATCCACATTTATTTTCCATATAATCATAGTATGTATATGAACTATACCTTGAAGATAAAATTCATATTGTTACATTCCAGCAGATTTTCCATGACCAACATGAATAGTCATCTCTGTAATGATAATTGTACATTGAAGATCGTGGAAGTGTTTTTTGTTGTTGTTGTTTTGTTTTCTCATTTTAAGATTTGCTTTTGGTCAATTCATTAATCAGATTAAGCGTCTTGTGTATGCACCAGGTGCAATGAATATACAGAACCTCTGGTCTCAGCATCTTACTGTCTAGCTTCTTTGCCATAGTGGGAGAGCAAGTTGAGAGATTGGGACAAAATGGGAAAGCAGGACACCCATGTTGTGCTGTGAACTGTGCAAGGAAGAGGGGGTTATTGAAAAGGATAACCTTCAAACAATGTCACAAATCAGTGTTATTAATTACTCTCTGTTTGCAGCTTTCATGGCTTCCTCTGACTACTGAAGATTTACTGAAAACTTAACAGCTCCCTCCATTTTTTCCAAATCCAATGATCTCTCACTTCTTACCATATTTTTATTTGTTGCATCTCATTTTTAATCTTCAATTCCATCTTTAAAAATAATGTTTTATTCCTTTATTTCTGGGAAGCTGTATACTTTTGGCTTCTCTTCCTTTCTAACCAATTCTTTTTTTACTTCTCTTGCACCCTACATATCCCAACTAAGAGTACCCAATGTTTAATCCTTATTTTTTTCTCTTTTATCTTTACAGCAAACCTTGAACAACATGGGTTTGAACTGTGCTGGTCCACTTACATGCAGATTTTTTTCAATAAATGCATTGGAAAAATTTTAGTTAGGTATGTGTTTTGGATTGGTGTCCCCCCAACACTTAGTCCCCACTGTGACAGTGTAAAGAGAGTGGGAAGTCCTATTATGGTAATTGAAATGTAGGCACTGTGAAGTGATTATGCTCAGTGAATGGATTGATCCATTCATTGAATAATAAGTTGACAGATTAATAGTGATCATGGGTGTGGTTCAGAGAGCTTTAAAAGGAGAGCACATGAGAGTCTCACCTTCTCTCTGCTCCACCATTCTCTGCCTTGTGAAACCCCTGCATTGCTCTGAAACCACCAGTAAAGAAGACCCTCACCAGATGTGTTCCATGGACTTTGGACTTCCAGCCTCCAAAGCCATAACCAATAAATTTTGTTTCTTTAAAAATTACCCAGTTCCACTTATTTTGATATAAGCAACAGAAATGGACTAATACAATATGTCATAAACCATACCTAACCAAACAGTTAAGTAGCCTGCCTAACAGTGGGCTACTAGTAGTTAAGTAGTTACTTAGCTAATGTTACTTAAGTAATGATGCAGTGTCCCACATGGGCTTGGGCTGAGTAGTATGGCTCTTGTGTGACTCTGGGAAAAGTATGCCACATACATAAGTAGTAGCTAAGTAGTTAAAAGTTTTTGGGGAGTCAAAAGCTATATGCAGATTTTCAACTGCAGTCAGCGGGTGGTAAGTGCCCATTATGCCTACATTGTTCAAGGATCAACTGTACTCTTATTTCCTTGTCATCTTCTGGCCTAAATGGCCTCCTAGTCATCAAAATGCTTACTACTGGTAATTATTGATCACCTATGACACATAATTACAGTTACTGTAATCTCACTTGTAACAAGCATCATAATACCCTGGATTTGTGGCCACCTAGAACAATTTATTGGTTATATGCTTCTTTGGAAGAAAAACACTTGGGAGTTAGTGAAAACATACTTAGGAAATATTTAAGATGTTTCAAAGATTTAACATTAATTCCCACTTAGCTAACTGTTTCTCTAGCTGTAAATTCTCAAAACTTCTAATATTCCTACATGTCTAACTGACTTCTACTGATCTCTATATGTCTAATACATAAAAAGCTCTCAATATGTTTTTTATGAATGAATGAATGATCTCTTATCTCTCTCCATGGTGCTGTCTCACTCAAGAGCTAACAATGGCTCTCTAATACTTACTGGCACTTTCATGACATTAAAGTTACACTAAGATGTAATCTCAATAGGCTTATTTTTCTTGTCAATCTCAACATAGACCCTCTACTCATGTCTGATCTACTTTCTGCCATTTAGAAATCATTTGCTTATTCTACACTAACAATTTTATACATATAATTTATGCTACCTGAATTAGCCTCTTGTTTGTTTCTGTTAGTCCATATAAAGATAAAAACAATCACTAACCTTTACTGAGTGTTTACCACTTGCTAGGCACTATGCTGATTCTTAATGTCTCAGTGATTATAATCCTTGAAACAACTTTATGAGGTAGGTATTCTATTTTTTTCTGTTTTATTGATTAGGAAATTGAGACAAAAGAGAGTTGATAACTATTCCAAGGTTACCCAGCATGAATGTAGCACAGCCAGTGTGAGCTTAGGCAGGAGAATCTCAAAGCCCTTTGTTCTTCCCCGTGTGCTACCAGTCTTCAAAAACCAACCCAAAGCCCACCTTTCTTTTGAGCTTTAGTCCATGCTAGTGTGGCTTCTCCTTTTAATCTTCTTTCTCAGTGTCAAAGGACTCTGTATATCTCATAGCCTAAAAATAATCACCTACTTCCTTGGCTATTAATACAATTCCACCAGAGCTGAGTCTTGATTCCCACAATATTTATTGTGAGCAAAAATACAAGTCTTAAAGAATCACCTCAAATTTGTGCAAAGGTTAACAAGAAAAGAGACAAAAAAACTGTATATGTAGAGAGAAGGAGAGAGAAAGAGAGAGAGAGAGAGAGAAACCTTCTTGTGTTTGAACATAATGTACTGTTGACTCAGTACTACTAGTCAAGATTAGTAATGCCAAGAAGGTAAGAGTAGAAAGAGCCTTCCAGTCACTGGATTCTAATTTAGATTATTTTCTCATAGAGTCCTCATTGTTATTATGACATACCATTGTAACATTCAGTATTGTGCTCCCCTGTCAATGCTCTTGCAGTGAACTATAACATTAAAATGTTGTGTAAATTCTATCTTTCCTTTTCCTCCCTCTTTCTATCACTTGGTTGACTGACCTTGAGATTTATGAAGTCTGTTTTCATGTACTTTTCCCATACAGGCCTTTCTGGGTTGGCCACTTATTTGCTTTTGGATTCTTTTCTGGGACGGTTCCCCAGCTTCCACCTCTTTCTGCATGTGCCCTTTATTGCTAAATGTTCACTTTGAACACAGCTCTGACATTTCCTGGAGCAATGCTCAGGAACTTTGCTGGAGCAGCAAGATCAGCTCATATGAGAATCAGATCACCTACAGATTTTCAAACAAGTTTAGGCAAGACATATTGGTTATCTTTGTATTACTCTTATTATTTTAGGCATTTGTCTCAAACTGTACTGGAAGCCCCTTGAAAATAAGAAAACAAATGTTTTATTTATTTCTCTGTGCTCCCTGTATCCACTATATAGATATTTAGTAAATGTGCAGTGACAAAAAATGTAGACTAAAAATTATTTTGTTTTGTCAGTGCAAGAAAAATTATTCCATTAGACCCACAGATTATTATTTTAAAAAAAAAGAAAAGGAAAGAAAGAAACCAGTATCTTTTCTAAATCCTTGGTGGGGTTGGATTTCTTGATTAGGCAATCTTTGAGTTTTCTTGTGTTGGAAGTTTTGGAGCATGAGAAGGGCTACTTTTTGCATTAAAAAAATAAATATTTTCTGACTAGACTAGAAGTATTGCCAAAAGTTACAGCTAAAGAACATTACAATGATTTTCATGTCCCCAAACTCCTCCTAACGTAAGTATTAAAGCTTAATGTTGAAGAACATAAGTTTTGGGAATCAGAAGTTGCTTTAAGTTCTACTTCCTTCCCTTACTAACACTGTAAATCTGGCTGAATTACAGGACCTTCCTGTGTCACTGTTTCTTCGTGAGAAATATAAAGATAATACCACCCGCCTGACAGGCTGTTGTAAAGATTATGTCAGATAATAGATGTAAATCATTTAGCACAATTCTGGGCAAATAATAAGGACCTATTAATTGATAGCTATTATTAGAATTAATGTTATGTTCCTTCGGGAAATTTGCAATCAACTAACCTGTTGTAATTTCAGGCACTAGATGTTGACTTCTGACTTTCATACCCTTTATTTGTTGTTTTCATTTCGAGTCTTGTTGTGTAAGAAGTGTTCTAGGTCTTCCAGCTGACTCTGTTATTAATAGTTCGGCCTATTCAGCTTCCTTTTCCTGGAAGGAAACTGGATTCAGCTTTCATTCATCTCTCTCCATATAATATGGTAGGTTTAATGCTTCCTTCAAATCAAATTGACTTTTTGGTTTTTTTAGTGTGTGTTGTCTGTCTAATTTCAGCTGGATAGACATTCTTCTGAAAACCTTCTACTACAGTGGTAGATCTGATCTTGTCTTAACTAACTTTGGGACTAGTGTATGAGTTTTTTTCTTCACCTATTTTTCTTTCTCTCTCCATGAGCGTCATCACATACAAACCTTTCCTTTGAGGCAAACAGATACTTTTACATAACAACAGTCCGTGGTTCCATTCCCCATCAACTAAGTTTTCTGTGAACATTCTGCAGGTAGTCGTCACATGTCTTCAACTTAATCTTATGAGTGTCATTTTAGAAGCAAATGAATAAATGAAAAATATGTAAAATATCATTCTTGCTTTCAAGGAGATCACAACAGTCTACTTCAGGTGACACCATTGACACAAACAAGACAATTAAATCTTACTGCATATCTGTAATTATTCTGTGTTGTAGACTAATTATGTTTATTAATGCTCTTCATCAACATTCGGGGAGACCAGTCTCAGAACCCCCAAATAAGGACTGTGGGTATAAATACTTCTTTGATAAGTCACATGCACATTATATTTACATGAATGTATCCATGTCTTTATTCAGCAAATATTTATTGAGCGTTTCTAAGGCTGTCCCAGCAAGACCTTTTTGTCACAGCACGTTAGGTTTATTTTATAACAACTTTTTTTTTTCAATTTCTCACTTTTTCTAAAGAAAAGTGAAACCTCTTACATAATCTAACAAGTATTTATCACTCAATATTCATGCCACTTTCTTTAGAAAGATTCTCCAACCAGCCACCCTCACCTTTTTCAAGGTGTGGATTGGGTTCTCATAGCACCTTACTTGCCTCGTGGCATTCCATGGTAAATGCTGCTTAGGTGTCTTTCTGCCTCAGCAGACTTTAAGTTCCTTAATGGCAGTTTCTGTGTCTTTTTTATTATCATATTTTCAGTGCTTAGCACAGAGGCCAGAACATAGTAATAATCCATAAATGTTTGATAAATTATAATTGGTTATGCTGTTGTCTTTCTAAAAGTTGATTCTGGATTAAGCATTACTCTCTTTCAACTAGTAAATTATAGTTAAAGCCAACATTTATCTCAACTGCGTCTAAAGCAACTCCCTACCCCCCACCAAAAAAAAAAAAAAAAAGTAAATAAAATTGTGGAATCTGGCTGGATAAACCATATTTATGTTTTTGAATTCTAAGTGGACTTTACCACTTGAAAGTTAATTTCTTAATTTTAGGTTGTGTTTTATTTTCTCACTTTGTACTCCTGAATATGTATGATCTTGTATTCTTTGATCATTTGAAATGAGAGTGACGTGGAATCTGGCTGGATAAACCATATTTATGTTTTTGAATTCTAAGTGGACTTTACCACTTGAAAGTTAATTTCTTAATTTTAGGTTGTGTTTTATTTTCTCACTTTGTACTCCTGAATATGTATGATCTTGTATTCTTTGATCATTTGAAATGAGAGTGACACAAAAATCTTGTCTCTATGTGTTTGAAAGAAATAGTACTTTCTTTTTTCCTTTTCTAAAGCATAGTTGAGCTTTTGAAAGGCTTTGCTAGAAATTTCTCATTTCATTTATTTATTTTTGGTCTTGTCCATGATTCAAGATGAAAAACACACCTATTTCTTGTATGGTTGTGTCTGACAAACCCTTGTATAACCTTCATGTAAATTAACAATTGAATCTACATTTTAAGTTTATTCTCATGTTGATTGTGATGATATTCTCACACATACATTTCTGAAGTGACAGTGACAAAATTGGGCATGTTTTGAATAACCTCTATTTGCTTTAAAGTTTACAAATGCTGATCTCCCTGAGGCAGAAAAAAAAGTCACTTCACACAGACATTTTGTGACTGTTGTTAAAAATTTCAGCCCCCTTCTTTTTAATCCTAGAGATGCCAAAGAAACAAGCTTTTTAGGGCAAAAAGAAAAACTGACTTGTTTTCTCTGGGTTTTTGGCTGTGACTTTAGCCGTTGCTTTGTTTTATTGTAATCGGATACATTGGCATGAAAGTTGAAGTAGATTCCAAGAAGTATATGCTGGACTTTTTATTGGCATATCTAACAGGGAATCATTCAGGCCATACATTAGCAAGCAGCCAAGTAATTAATAATAACACACGTGGAAGAAAATGAATGTTTTGGTTGAGAGGGAGAATGAGCCGTCAGACAAAGGCCTGGGATTCATGTCCTTGCCCTCAGCAGCATCAAAAATAATGTTATGAATAGCATTTAACTTGAATTTGCAGCAAACTGCTGCTTTTATCATAAACAATTGCCAGATGGTATACATTATCTTTCTTTTTTCTCCTTTCACAAAAGCAGCATTAATTGCAGAGCAGCCCAGGGCTCCACTCAGCTCATCAGTGTGATAACACTTCATGACCCTGATTAGCCGTCAGTCTACTCAATTAAAAAGATCATTTAGACATTCACCCAATCATTTGCCTATCGAGCCACCTGGGCCTCAACCAGGGGCTCCATTTTTAACATTCTCCTGCCCTCTCTCATCTTGCCTAGCTTTTTTACATATCTCCAAAAGACGTAATTGAATTAAATAAAGCGTCTCAGGGGCAGCTGCAACATCTGCTGTTTGTGGTATGTCAAGCCTTCAGCATTAAAAACAGTTACATATGCTCCAAATTAGCAGGTCGCAGAGATGAAACAGTCGATGATAGTGTTTTTGTGCCAGCGTGAGAAGCAGCTCACAGCTGTGTGCAATTTACAATTAAAGGCTTTATCAGAGCTCAATTGTACTAGTGAATCAAGTGGTGAGAGGTCAGTTAGTGAATTAGACCAATTAGAGCTTGTACAGTTAAATTATCTGCCTTATTGCCTACTGATAAACAGCCTTGTCATATCTTTACTGGAATGATGAAGCTGGAAGAGTTCTATGGAGTGATAATACAAGTTTGCTGTAGTGGAACTTAGTGGTTTGTGAATTCTAACTAAATCTATAGCAAGAAAATGGCTTTATACAACCTTTTAAAAGAGCTATAAAACAGGAAACAGAACTGGCTAGAACACTTCACATTAAGTTGGTTATATCTACCTGTGAATGCATCCCACGTATGAGATTTTTAAAAAATATTTTGCAGCAGAATGACATATAGATCCCCAAACTTTATTTTAATTTAATGCCAGTTTTTTAATTTAAAGAATAAACTTCAATGAGAATAAAGGATAGAGTAAAATCGAGTCTGGGAAATTTAGAAATTAAGCATTTCAAAATATTCCAGGAAGAGATTCATGGATATACTAATTTATTGTGTTTGACAGTACAAAGTCACCATTCTCATATTCAAAAAGAGTATGCATAGTTCAAAAGCTGCAAATCATTTACGTAGGGAAAACCATGCCCATTTTTATGCTTCTATACATATGATGTAAGGATGGTAATCAATAAATGAAAGACTGTGTTTAAACATTTTATGATAAAGTCATTGATGAATTATTTGCATTATAGCTTCCCACTGAATGAATGCTCATCTTTTATGCATATAGACCGTCTCATGATTAGTGAATAACCGGAGGTTTTCAAGAAAAAAGGTATTATTCACTAGGCAGATCATTGATACCAATCAGACTAAAAATGCTAGAATCATTCTAGAATCATTCTTAAATAAATGATTAGAAAGGAGTCTGGAGAATACATCTTAAAAAGCACATAATTATGTCTCTTAGCTTACTTTTTCCTAGAGCAATACTTCAAATTTTTAATATTGAAAAATATTCTCAAGAGAGATTTTAAAAAATATTTGTAGGGCCGACCCCACGACGCACTCGGGGGAGTGCAGCGCTGGGAGCGCAGCAGCGCTCCCGCTGCAGGTTCAGATCCTATATAGAGATTGGCCGGTGCACTCACTGGCTGAGCTCGGTGCGGCCGGTCACAAGAAAAAGACAAAAAATATATATATATATTTGTGAATCGATTCACTCTTAACAATAAATTTTAAACCATTCGATTTACTTTATTAAAGTTTTGTTTTATTAAATGTATATGTGAAAAATAGGATACTCTTTTGCTTTATAACATTTTTCTGTTTGGGAACTAAATTTACTAAATCCAATATTAAGAGTCACAGTGAACATGCTCAATAATATACAAGGGCCCCCAAATGTATCCTTCTTTAAAGAAAAGTATTTGAGAGTTACTTAATAATTAAGAACCAATATCCTATTTATAAAATAACATTTATAAAGAAGCATGGTCAATCATCTCTTTTGAGAAGATACAACATTATAAAAATATCAATTTATCTCAAGTAAATCTATTAATATATTGTAATATTAGTTAAAATCATCAAAACTTTTTACTGAAATATACTAGAATAACTTTCAAATGTATCTAGAAAGAAAAAGTTTTGAAAAAGAGAATTGAGAAGGGACATATTCTAAGAAGCAAAACAGTATATACCTGGGTTAGGCATTGATAGAGCAAAAGGATACATTAAAAAAGTATAAAATCAGATGCCGGTTTAAAGACTTTATTATCAATCAAGACTTTATTAATTTCTTAAAATTAATGAGAAAATATAATTTTTAATATAGTATTAGAACAAAGATTAACAGTTTTAAAAACAAAGTTAGAATCATATACATACCAAAAGTATTTTTAGGTAGATAATAATTTAAATATTTAAAAAGAAGTGATGAACTCACTAGAAAATATAGAATACTTAAATATCTTGGGTGGGGTAAAGAGCACCCTTCCAAGTATGATAATAAAGGGAGACATGCTATAAGGAAACAGAAGCAGATTTAGCTACATAAAATATACTTATTCTTCTACAGTTAAATTTTTTATAATATGTACAAAGGCAAAGAGAATGGGAAACTACAATTAAAAAACAGCAGGCCACTTTCAATATTATTGACATATACATACGCATTACAATTATATAAATTTACTATTTGAAAAAACTAATGAAAAAATAATTTGAAAATAAATTCTATACAAACACATAAAACTAAGTACGTAAAAATATCCTCACTAATCACAGAAATGCAAATTATGGCAATAATTAAGTGTCATATTTTACGTAATAACTTGTCAAAGGTTTTTAAAAATCTGCTAATAAGTCACAAAGGCAGAAAAATAGGAAATTCTCCTACCTTCCCTGAATAAATGCAAAATCTCTGTAAAGTAACTTAGCAAAGTTTACTAAAAGGTTTTGATTTTTTGACAGCTTGTTATTCAGCATTCGTCTTAGATCATGTTTCTTAAGTAGATCATATTAATCAAGAAACAACAACATATATTTTAGTACAGTAAAATTTAGAAATATCTTGCTCTCCCACAAACTAGAGATTAGGTTTAATAATTAATGTGTATTTCTACAGCATAAAATAATATCCAGGCATTGTTATATTTTAGATATTTTACAATATGGAAAATACTCTTGGTGGATATTGTGCTTTAAAAGAAAATATGGTTAGAAAAAATTTTAAATATGCAAATATATAAAAAGAAAACAGGTGGATAGGTTATATACCTAGCATTTAATAGTATTAGAATGGTGGTAAGATATGTAATTAATATTATCATCTGTTCTCTTATACTAATTTTCTAATTTTTTTTTAAGTAAGCACTGACTTATTTTTTAACCAGAAAAATAGTTATGGGAAAATAGATTAAGTAATTTGAGTTTCCGAGAGATAGTAAACCTAGTCATGAGAATTTAGGTTTTATCTAATGGCAAACAAGAAGTTATATCATATTTTAATAAAAATTATAAATTTTCAACATGTTTTAATAGTGCCAATCATCTTACAAAACTCGTATATCATTTTCCACTGAAAATATCAAAGCTTATTTTTTCCAACTTGAATCTTTCAGCATTTTACAAATTACTGAAATTTTTTACTCTGCTTTTGTTCCTTTTAATTTTAATTTTAAATGATTTTTTTAAGCAATGAGATTCAGTTATAGTACTGTTTTTGACTTGCTGTGACTATGCATAGCTCTCCAGTTATCATTTGCCATCTCTTCAATATGAAATTATTTATCACAAAAGTTTTATTAAAAAGGAAATATAATGCAGTTTTCAGAAAGGAACTTAATTCAAATTTTAAGACTTGAACATGTAAACAATATCCCTTGTTAATTATCAAACTAATTGGTACAATTAGTACAATTGTACTACATAAAGTGGACATTTTATTTAGCAAAGATCAAAAGTTTAATTGATATAGAGAAATCAATAAATTTATATATGAACAGGAATACTATATACTTTCTAGTCCTTTGAGCTATTCAAGAGACCACCAATTAATGCATTATCACTTTAATGATGATAATATAAGGCTCACTGCTAACACACGTTTAATTTGGCAAAATATTTCATAAGTTGGGAAATGCTTTAATCGAAACTGAGAAACTGTGAATAAACTTTCAGAGTCAGTGTCATACTTGAAAAGGCACCATAAAAATAATTTTTGATCATTACAACAGTGACTGAGTGAAAAGCAGCGGATTAAAAGGAGAACCAGGGGTCAAAAGTGGAGTATGAAGTTTCCTAGTATTATTGTATTGCTGTCTATTTCTCTCTTCAGTTATGTTAATATCTGCTCTATGTGTTTAGCTGCTCCAATGTTGAGTGAAAATATATTTATAATTGTTACATGATGAATTAGCCCCTTTATTATCATATAATGATCTTATTTGTTTCTTGAGACAGATTTTTATAGTCACCACTGTCCTCTTTTGGTTACCATTTGCATGGATTATCTTCTTCCATCTATCCCTTTCTCTTCAGTCTGCATATGATGATTTCTATTCCTTTGGGTATACACCCAGACATGGGATAGCTGGACCATATGATAGTTCTATCTGTAGTTGTTTCAGAAACCTCCATACTGTTTTCCATAATTGCTGTACAATTTTACAGTCCCACCAACAGTGTAGAAGGTTTCCCTTTCTCCTAATCCTCACAAGAATTTGTTATTCTCAGTCTTTTAAATATAGGCCAGTCTAATTGGGGAGAAATGTTTTCTCAGTGTGGTTTTGATTTGCATTTCCTTGACAATTAGTGATGTTGAACATTTTTCATGTGTCTTTTGGCAATTGTATGTTTTCAATTGAAAAATGTTTATTCACAATTGCAGATAGATCTATCATATGACCCAGCTATTCCACTGCTGGGAATATAGGCAGAGGAATGGAAATCATCATGTCAAAGGGATATCTGTACCCCAATGTTTATTGCAGCACTATTTACAATAGCCAAGAATTGGAACCAGCCCAAATGTCCATCATCAGATGAGTAGATACGGAAATGTGGTATATCTACACAATGGAATTCTACTCTGCTATAAAAAAGAATGAAATACTACCATTTGCAGCAACATGGATGGACTTAGAAAAAATTATATTAAGTGAAATAAGTCAGGCACAAAAAGAGAAATACCACATGTTCTCACTTATTTGTGGGAGCTAGGAATAAATACACAAAAAAATGGAGGGGCAGGGAAGAAGACACAACAATCACAATTCCTTGAACTTGTTAGGACAAGTAAACAGATATGATGTTGATGGGTGGGAGGGGGGAGAGGGAAGGAGGAGGGAGGAATTAGTAAAGGGACATGAAAATCAAATACATTGTATACTGATAAAATAAAATTAAAAATAAATAAATAATTAAAAATGTTTATTCAGTCCTTTACCCACTTTTTAATTGGATTATTTGATTTTTTACTGTGACATTGAGTTCCTTATATATTCTGGATATAAATCCCTTGTCAGATGCATAGTCTGTGAATATTTTCTCCCATTCCATAGCTTGTCTTTCCTCTGTGTTGATTTTTTCCTTTGCTGTGTAGAAGCTTTTTAACTTAATATAATCCCATTTGTTTATATTTTCTTTTGTTGCTTGTGCTTTTGGGGTCTTATTCATAAAGTCTTTGCCCAGTCCTCCTTTCTGAAGTGTTTCTCCTATATTTTCTTTTAGTAACATTTGGTTTTGGGTCTAATACTTAAGTCTTTAATCCATTTTGAGTTGATTTTGGTATATGGTGACAGATACAGGTCTAGTTTCATTCTTCTGCATATGGATGTCCAATTTTCCCAATACCATTTATTGAAGAGGCAGTCATTTCCTTAATGCATATTATTTTTGCCTTTGTCAAAGATCCCTTGACTGTAAGTATGTGGGTTGATTTTTGGGTCCTCTGTTCAGTTTCGTTGGTCCAAGTGTCTGTTTTTATTCCAGTACCATGCTGTTTTGGTTACTATAGCTTTGTGGCATAATTTGAAGTCAGGTAGTGTTATGCCTCCAGCTTCTTTTTTTTTTTTTTTTTTTTTGGCTCGGGTTTGTTTTGGTTTTTTGTTTTTTTTTTTTTTTTTTTTTGGCTCGGGTTTGTTTTGGTTTTTTGTTTTTTTTTTTTTTTTTTTTTGGCTCGGGTTTTCTTTGGCTTTTTTTTTTTTTTTTTTTTTTTTTTTGGCTCAGGATTGCTTTGGCTATTTGTATTCTTTTCTTTTTCCATTTGAATGTTAGGATTGTTTTTGTCTACTTATGTGAAGAATTTCATTGGTATTTTGATGGGGATTGCTTTGAATCTGTAGATTGCTTTAGGGAGTATGGACATTTTCACAGTGTTAATTCTTCAAATCCAAGAGTGGGGAATGTCTTTTCACCTCTTTGTGTCTTCTTTAATTTCTTTCAGTAGTGTTTTGCAGTTCCATTTGTAGAGATCTTTCACCTCCTTGGTTAAATTGATTCCTAGGCATTTTATTTTTTTGATAAGTGTTGTAAATGGGCTTGCATTCTTGATTTCTTTTTCTGCTAGATCATTACTGGAGTTTAAATATGCTACTGATTTATGGGGTGTTGATTTTATATCCTGCAATATTACTGAAATTTTTGATCAGCTCTAAGAGTTTTTCGATAGAGTCTTTAGTATTTTCTATATACAGAATCATGCCATCTGCAAACATGGACAATTTGACTTCATCCTTTCCAATCTGGATGCCTTTTTTTCTTTTTCTTGCCCAATTGCTCTGACTAATACTTCCAATACTATGTTTTACAGGAGTGGTGACAGTCAACATCCTTATCTTGATCCCATTCTTAAGGGAAGAGCTTTTAGCTTTTCCCCATTCAGGATGATATTCGCAATTGATTTGTCACATATGGCTTTTATTGAGATGCCTTCCTTCTATACCTAATTTGTTAAAGGCCGTTATCATAAAGATATATTAATTTTTGTCATCTGTTTTTTGCATTTTTTGAGATAATCATATGGTTTTTGTCCTTGATTTTGTTCATGTGGTGTATTACAATTTTTGATTTGCATATGTTGAACCATTCTTTTATCCATGGGATGAATCCCACTCGATCATGGCATATACTTTTTTTGACATGTTATTGTATTCTGATTGCTAATACTTTAGTGAGAGTTTTTCCTTTTATGTTCATCAAGGATATTGGCCTATAGTTTTCTTTTTTTGTTGTATCTTTGTCTGGTTTTGGTATTAGTGTGATCTTGGCATCATAGAATGAGTTTGGGATTGTGGCCTCTGTTTCAATTTTTTGTTATAGTTTGAAGAGAATTGTTACTAATTCCTCTTTAAAGGTTTGATAGAATTCAGCAATAAAGCCATCTTGTCCTGGGCTTTTCTTTGCTGAGAGACTGCTGATCACTGCTTCAGTATTGTTGCTTGTTATTGGTCTGTTCAGATTTTCTATTTCTTTTTGGTTCAGTCTTAGTAGAGTTTTGTGTGTCCAGAAATTATCTATTTCCTCCAGATTTTCATATTTGTTGGCATATGGTTGTTTATAGTAGTCTCTAATAATTCTTCATATTTCTGTGGTATTGGTTGAAATGCCTTTTTTCATTTCTGATTTTTGTTGTTTAGGTCTTCTCTCTTCTTTTTCTTCTTTGTCTTCTTTTTTATTTTTCTTTGTTAACCTAGCTAATGGTTTGTCTATTTTATTTATGTCTTCAAAAACCCAACTTTTTGTTTCATTGATCTTTTGTATCATTTTTAGAGTTTCTATTTCATTTAGTTCTGCTCTGATTGTAATTATTTCTTTTTGTCTACTAAATTTGGGATTGGATTGATCTTGTTTTTCTAGTTCTTTGAGGTGTAGCATTAGGTTGTTTATTTAAAATCTTTCTATTTTTTGATGCAAACATCTATAGCTATGAACTTCCCTGCTTTTGCAGTATCCTACCGGTTTTGGTATGATGTGCCTTTATTTTCATTAGTTTCAAGAAATGTTTTAATTTCCTGTTTAATTTCTTCTTGGACCCATAGGTCATTCAGGATCCTGTTCACTTTCCATGTATTTGTAGAGTTGCCAGAATTTTTCTTGTTACTGATTTCTAGTTTTAATCCACTGTGGTCTGAAAAGATACTTGAAATAATTTTGATTTTCAAAAATTTGCGGAGACTTGATTTGTGATCTAACATGTAATCTATCCTGGAAATGTTCCATGTGGTAATTAGAAGAATGTATATTCTGTAGTCATTGGATGAAATGTTTTGCATATATCTGCCAGATCACTTGGTCGAAGGTATAGTTCAAATCCAGTGTTTCTCTTTTGATTTGTGGCCTAGATGATCTGTACAATGTGAGAGAGGGGTGTTCAGGTCCCCTACTATTATTGTATTGGGGTCAGTCTCTTTCCATAAGTCTAACAGAGTTTACTTTCTATGTCTGAGTGTTCCCATTTTGGATGTATATATATGTATGATTGTTATGTCTTCTTGCTGGATAGATCACTTTATCATTATATAGTGACCTTCTTTGTCTCTTTTTATGGTGTTTGGTTTAAAGTCTGTTTTATCCAATTAAGAATAGCTACTCCTGCTCACTTTTGGTTTCCATTTGCATAGCATACCTTTTTCAATCCTTTCAGTTTTAGTGTATATATGTCTTTACAGGTGAGGTGAATCTCTTGGAGACAACATGTAATTTGGTCTAGTTTTTTAATCCAGTCAGTCTTTGTCTTTTGAATGGGGAGTTTAATCCATTCACATTTAGGGTTGTCATTGATAGGTATTGTTTTATTCCTGGCAATTTATTACTTTTTGATTAGATGTTTTAAGTATCTTCTTTTCCTTTCTTCTCCTTCTATTATTTGCCTTCAATGTTTGTTTGTTTTTGAGGTGGTATGATTTAGCTTCTTTCTCTTTTGCATTTTTGTTTTAATGGTAGGATTGTTCTTTCTTGTGTATTCATAATAGTGATTATCATTTTCAGATTCCAGATGTGGGACTCCCTTGAGAATTTTTTGCAGGGCTGGTCATGTGGTGGCGAACTTCCAAAGTTTTTGTTTGTCTCAGATATATAGTATTTCTCCCTCATTTCTGAAGGATAGCCTTGCTGGGTATATAATTCTTGGCTGGTGATTTTTTTCTTGTAGCATTTTGATATACCATCCCATTTTCTTCTGGCCTTTAGAGTTTCAGTTAGGAAGTCTGCTGTTAATCTGATGGGGACTCCCTTATAGGTGACTTGACCCTTTTCCTGATTTTAGATGCTTCTCTTTGTCTTTGAGCTTTGCCAGTTTGACTATAATGTGTCTCAGAGAGGATATTTTGAAAATGTTTGTGCTTTGAGCCTCCTGTATCTGAAAGTGTATATCTCTCCCTGTATCTGGGAAATTTTCCTCTATTATTTCATTGAATATGTTTGCAATGCTTTGTTCTTTTTCCTCTCCTTCGGGAACACCCATGATTCAGATGTTTGTGTGCTTCAGGTTTTGTACCAGCTCTCTTAGATTTTCTTCATTTTATTTAATTCTTTTTTCTTCTTTTTTTTCATCTGCCTGGATTATTTTGAAAAGACCATCTTCAAGATCAGAAATTCTTTCTTCTGTTTGTTCTAGCCTGTTGTTTAAGCTCTTGGTTGTGTTTTTTAATTTGTTGAATGAATCCTTCAGCACCATGAGCTCTGCTACATTCTTTTTCATGGCATTAATCTTCTTGTACATTTCCTCCTTCAGATCCTAGATACTTTTTCTCATATTGTTGTGTTGTCTAATCTCATTGAGTTTCCTAAAGATCATTGCTCAGCCAGTGAGATTTTTTTTTTTTTCCTTTTTGTCTTTTTTCGTGTCCGACAACAGATCGCAACCCTCAGTGTCGCACCCGTACTGGACCGGGACCGGCAACGGGATCGCAACCCTCGGTGTTGCTCCCGCACCTCACTCAGCCAGTGAGCGGGAACCGGTCTGTATGTGGAATCCGAACCCTCGTCGGGAGCGCCACCGCGCTCCCAAGCGGCGCACTGTAGCAGTGCGCCACTGGGCCGGCCCTAAAGATGATTGCTCAAAATCCCTTTTTAGTCATTTCAAAGACTTCCTGCACAGGGTCTGGTACTTGAGAATTATTATATTCTTTGTTGGTATCATATTTTCTCATTTTTTCATATTTCTGGTACTTCTACATGGTGTCTAGTCATCTGGTAGAGCAGTTTCTTATTCTAGTACTCTGGAGTGGGCTTTGAGGAGAGGGAGTTTCTCTCATAGATGTGTGTTTTTTTTTTTTTTTTTTTTTTTTTTGTTTTTTTTCCGTGTCCAGCAACGGATCGCAACCCTCAGTGTTGCCCCCGTACCAGACCGGGGACCGGCAATGGGATCGCAAGCCTCGGTGTTGCTCCCATGCCTCGCTCAGCCAGTGAGCGGGAGCCGGTCTGTATGTGGGATCCGAACCCTCGGACGGGAGCGCCGCCGCGCTTCCCAAGCGGCGCACTAGCGCAGTGTGCCACCGGGCCAGCCCACATAGATGTGTTTTATAATGACCATTGAATGAGGTGTTTTAGTATTGGTTTCAGGTGCACACAGTAGTATAGTCTCTTTGTAGGTACTCTGGCCAAATTCAGTGTTGAAATTACATGTGAGTGTTTGCATGGCTTAGTTCCTGGGCCCTTAATAAATTCTTGCTGAAGTTGATGACACTATGTTGGTTCACCAGGAATTGAGCAAGTTATTGAATTCTTGGTGGAAGTGCCTCAGAGGCCTGTCACTCTTTGGCTATAGAGGGTGAGTGTATGTGGGCCTATTGGCACCCTGGCTAGTCCCCTGATCTTGCTGGGTGCACTGGGATATACTGGTGCTCCTCAATTGGAATGGGTGACTCTGGGTGAGTTTTCTCTTTCTTCTTTCCTACAGGTAGATGTTCCTTCTGGGACCTTGCTTCCCCTGGTTGGAGGATGGGTTAGTGGTGATAGGGAATTTTATTCCTTGCTCCTCTTGAGTGTCCTGGGTTTCTGTATTCTTAGGGGGTTCTTCATGTGCCTCTTCCAAGATGAAGGCAGTCCCATTGGCTGTGCACATACCTCCCACCCCCCAGTTGTGCTACCCCATAAGGTAGCATAATTCTCTCCATGGGTTGGGCCTCTGAGTCACAGGTCAGCACTCACTGGCCTCTTTCCCTGGGGCTCCACTGGTGACTCTCCTTTTGTCTATGCTAATGAGTAGTCAGTGGGCTGTTTATGAGGCAGCAGTTGCTGTGGTGGTGGCTGTCACAGACCACTCATTCAGCACTGGTGTCTGTCGCAGTAGTAGAGAGTGCTGATATGGGAGAAGTGGCAGGTCATGCTAGTGCTGTCAGTTGTGGTTGTTGGCTGTTGGAGACAGGCTATATTTTATTTTTCTGTCTACCTATTTTAATTTACATTTTCTTCTGCTAATATGTTGCACCTAGTTTGTATATGTTTCTTTCTCCTTGGTAGTCTTTTTCTGTACTTCCCCAAGTTCACAAACAAAAATACAAATGAGAATAGTTTATGCAATCCTACCAATATATTCCAGAAACTGACAATTAGACCACATCATGTGAATCATGTTTCTTAATGCTTTTTATAATTTTCCTTCACGTTTCACACAAAACTGGTAGGATTTGCCATGTTACCATCAATACCATCTCTTGTCATCAATAACATCTCTTGTAGTCATACTACATTCTCTATCATGCTCCACACCCTCTGCCAATTTTATGTAGATTGTCAAAATACACTTCTGCCAATCAAATTCAATAAGAGTGAGTTAAGGAACTTCAGGTCAAGACTCTAGATCTCAGACACTATTTGTTGAACAGTCTTTAAATTTGTTCCTCTGTTCTCATAATAAGATTTTCCATGTTATGAGATGCTGTTCCCATCTTTTACCCTAATTCTGATGACTTAATTCCCATCTGGTTCACTATGCCAAAATCACTCTATGCATGACCTGTGGATATAGAGCAAATACATAAAAAAATAAAATAAAACAACAACAAGGAAATACTGACCGATTTGTACAGAGCTCAGATGTAAGAATCGGTGATTCCTTTAACTTAAAACTGTTTACAAGTTAATTATCAACCCTATTTATAAGTTAAATATGTTTCTTTCTTTTCAGGTAAACATTTCTCCGGCCTCTAAACTTCCAAAAGCCATATGAGATGCAAATAAAATAACATGCAATAAAAGTTGAACTTTTCATTATGTATAAAAGAGAACACTAAAAAGGAAAATTTTCCTCTCATTACTATTCATCTCATTACTTTCCTCTCAAACTATTCATCTCATTACTAGATGTTTCTGGGGGTCAGAGAAATCTTGCCATTTTCACATTTCTTCTGTGTATCATCCACAAACATACCTGTACATCTATTTTCTCCTCCTTTGTCCTCTAATTGACTATTATTATCTAAGCTCAGGACAATTACCACCAGAAAATGACCATAATGGATCTCTACCCACTCCCATTTCAGTTTCTTCTTCTGGAACGGGAGCCAAAGAGTCAGAGTTTTCAGATTGTTGAAGGGATTCACCTCTCACCTGTGCACAGACAGCATCAACATAAACAATGCACATCATGCCAAACGCTGAATGGAAATTGTAGTAAAGAAGAGAAGAAAATGTAATTTGAAGTTAAAATCTTAAGAGTCCAAAAGCAGAAATCAAAGCTAGGGGGGAGTCAGCCTTATGAGAGAAGAAGGGAGCCTGGGTTGAGTAGTGAGTGTATGTCTGTCCAAAGCAACTACATGGACAGTTCATGTTGTCCATGGCTGTTTAAGATGCCAGGCATGGTGTAGTCTATAGATAAGTCTTGGGTTTAGGGAGACAGAGCTAGCACATTTCTTCTGGCCAACAGTTCAGTGGTGGACTGAGGGTTCAAAACACATTTGTGACCCTATCTTTGTGATCATTATGTATGGATGCTCTTGGGAGGTCAGGTGTATTTCATGCTTCAGTATGTTTATTCTGATGTTAAGAAGAGAAAGGCACTATGCATTAAGAATAGAATGTAAAACTTGAAAATGTGCAGTACTGTGACCATACCTCAGGGGGAAAATGAGGAACAGGAATCTACTTCATTAGTGAGAAAATATGCAAATGCGCTCAGGACCACCTAAATGCATTTGAATGGATGGGATGGAATGTGTTGTTTCAATGTCCTAGAGGCCAGATGAAAGTAATACTTGGTATCTGGTTTTAAGAAAATTCATGTTCTGAATTGTCAGAGAAAACCTACCACCACAGGCAAAAAAAAAAAAGTGGTAAAAGTAAAAAATAGTAGCAAATATGTTTTGAAAATGGTGCAAAATACATGGCATGTATTATTTCATACTCTCAATAATCTTATAAAGATAGATACTAATAATTATTATCCACATTTCACAAAGGAGGAAACAGGTTCTAAAAGGTTAAATGGTAGTTTGTCTCAAAGATAAACCATGCTGAAGTGGTAAAGACAGTTTTTAATTAGTAATAACCATTACAATAGGGAACAGAGTCCAGTGTGAACTGAACTCAGCCTGTTTTTACAGAGGTGACTGACTGTTTTAAAGAGAGAATAAGGGAGTAGGGAGGAGGTAGGTGGGAGCACAATAGAATCAGGGAAGAGAAGAATTACAAAGGGTTGGTCAGTGTAAATGGGATTAGGCCAGCTGCATCTGCCAGCTGGCAATTACTAAAGTTAGGATTCTATTCTCCCACAGAAACTAGGAGACAGAGGCCCTATCCTCAGGTATTGGCTGGAACCAACAGTAATTTTTTTTTTGTTTTGTCAACCTTGAGTTTTCTCAGGCAGGCACCTTAAGTGGGGCCTAGGGTTATTTTAGGAATGTGGCCTTGGGTTTTTAGAAACTGCATTAGTGGGGTTTTTTGTTGTTTGATTGTTTATTTGTTTGTTTGTTTGTTTGTTTGTTTTTAACATCTAGGCCAAAACTGAAGCCTAGTCAAAAAGAGGGCTCAGAAAAGCCTGGCTAGAGTTGGTTAAGGAGAGAATCTTTTTCACTTGCCTAAGATTACACAGCAGGCGAGTGACAAAGCTACCTCCAAACTGAGTGTTAAGGCACTCTTCAAAAGGAAAAAAAAAAAAAGCACTTAAACAGTACAGAGTGTTCCTTACAAGTGATCTCCACACTTATCACCACAAACTGACAGAATTCCATTTCTTAGAAAATCCTTGTATGTCTCTTATAAGATAACTGAGCTCCAAAAAACAGTATTAGGGTTATATTCAGCAGATCAAATAAGAATGAAGAAAAATCAATGTACTTCTTTGGTTCTCAGCTCTTTACATCCAAATGAAGAAACATTCAATAATGTTCATCATGTCTTTATCAAGAGCTACATTATTACACTCATTATTCATGGCACCGGTAGCATATTATACAATGAGACAAAACCTGCCTCCTCATGGACCATGCAATCTTTGCTGCTGTGTAGGAAATATTCTAAAGTTTGTGCTTGGAAACAGCTGTGTGCTCTTCCTAAACATTATTTATGTATATATGAGGAATTTTTTATTGCACACGCGTGTGTGTGCTTTTTCCTTTTTTGGAAAATGAAGATAATTCTCACTTCAGTAAACAAAACATGAACTGTTTCAAAGCTCCCACAGTGGTGATTTTGGGATATTACACATTCTCCTGTGCTTCCTTCTAGCTAAAGAATGGAGACAAAGAGTTGCAAATACTATAACACACTAATCATTACTTTTTGTCAAAATGAGATTTTAAAATAGCAAAAAAGTATCTAGTTGTAAATATTTGAGCTTCCTTCCAACATCTTTATTGACCCCTTTAAGAATTTGGGGAAATGGACACTATGTCAGGAAGATAAGATTTAACAAAGCACAATGTAGTAAACTGTTTGAAAAGCAAACCAGAGTTAATGTGATTGTTCTTTTACACTTACTGTCCCATTTATTACACATTTGTAAAAAGTCATTGTTGTTCTGACCATTTAAATAATTTGACTTCACCAATAAATTGTTTGAAATTAGATTACATATTTTATTTGTATCATTCGTTTTGTCTTCAAACTCTTAGCTGGCTTAGAAAAATTCATTTGCTTCTTGGGAGGTAAAGATTGAGGATTCAGATTGCACATAAAAAATTAATTCTTAGTCCATTATTATTTTCAACCTGTGTTAATAATGTATTAGAGGGGCTTATTGCATAGATACGGATGTATAGATGGGCACACTTTGGGTTAGACTGGTCAGATGTGAATCTGAGATCACTCTTATTCCAAACCAAATCTAATGTTTATTAGTTTAATGTTTTAAGAAATATGAGTCAGTTCATAAAAGGAGTTTATTCAAAGTGTGCTTACCAAAACATTGCTTTAGTAAAGACTATATCTCTGATATTGATCAAGCCATCTTCTCCTGGTGTAAAATGATTAATTCACTATTAAATCTTATGGCATGACTAAGCCACAGGACAACTTTTTTAAAACTACAAAAGAACAAGTACAACTTCATAAAACAAACAGATGAAACCCTTGTATACATCTTTCCTAATATTATGCCTATTTTCACAATATATGAAATATATATATATTTTTTTTAAATTTAAGAAGTTGCACTTGAATAATTATATCCAGGGTGACATTTATCTCTTCTATTGTTATAGCTACCATATATATACAAAAGTACTCCAATTTTATTCCAGAAAATACAAATGCTACAAATAAAGTGAAAGCACAAGAAAATCTCTAAAGTTTTTAATAATAAAGTTCTCACCCCTAAAAATTTACTTTAAAAAAATTATTTTAAAAATTTACTTTAAGTATTTTACTTTTCCACTGAATTATTTTATAATTTTATCAATCTAAAACATTATATTAATATTATATTTGTACATTGAAATGCTCCTTGTAATTGTCTTTTATAATTTTAGAATGTGAATAGTATGAGAACAATTTAAAATCATTTTTAAATGCCTCTCTCCTCCTTATCTAGACTACTGAGTGTTGTGGGGAATGGTCATACATCTATGAAGATTAGTACATCTCCATATTCATAATCTTCATGAGATTTTCACCCTAATATGGCAGCACCAAGCTTTCTGTTCTCTAAGAACCTCTCTTCTTTCTTCTATAGGGTTTACTGCAAACACATTTTCTAACTATAAAATGCCCAAGGAAACTGGAACTATATTGATCTCACAATTCCTTCAGTAAGTTACTGTCTCTCACCTCCAGGAATTTACCCATGATTAATTTCTTGACATAGAGCACACTACATCCTATTTATCCTTCAGTTTTAACCTAATTTCATTTAGAAAGTCTTTGATTCACTTATTCATTAAAAATTATTTCTGGAGTAACTATAATATGCTAGGTATTGATTTGGGTGCTGGTTATAAAGTGATGGTCAAAGTATTTGGTTTCTACCCTCAATGAGTTTTATCACTTAATAAGGAATACAGCAAAGTCCCTATGTGCCAGTCTTAGAGTTTTCTGGAAATGATATCTTACAAAATCTGAGTTGATTGTTCATGGACTTCAATTGTGGGGAACTCAACTTGTTAGTAACCAACAAGATTGAAAGGAAAAAATCCCGGCCTGAGTGCAAAAGAAACACACCAGGAGACAGGGACTCAGCCAAAGTGTATCAGGCAGGCAAAATGAACAAGCGGGCTGCCCTCTCGGAAGTGGGAGCAGCAGCAGCGAGAGTCAGGCTGGGCCTCTTATATCCAGTTAGGCTGAGCTGGACTGTTCCTATTGGCTAAGAAGGAAGGGGAGGGAAGCCAGCGGGGTTTAAGCTGAGCTGGAGTTTTTCTATAGGTGGAGAAATTCACGTGCCCGGGAAGGGGATGTGGTGGTGAGGAAGGAGGGGGAGGGGGTTTTTGTGATTCTCAGAAAACGTGCTGTTCTAGGGACCTGAAACTCTCCACAGCCATTTTGGGTGTTCCTCCCGTCGGCCCTCAGCTGTCTTAGACATCGGCTAAAGCATAATTGCCTAACAAAGATAGTAGTAAGCAGGCAGGCCCTATGAATCTTAGTCCCGCCCAGCTGTCTCCTGTTTCATCAGACACAGCTAGGTATTCTTTCTATTCCCTTGGCTCTAAGATTAACAACTTGTACTTCCATGCATTTAAGTTTAAGGTAAGAATTGCCTAGGATATAGTGTTGAAGGTGGATGGGATTTCCAGATTTCCAAAGTAGAGGCTTTTTAATAACTGATTCTCCCACTAATCATAACTAATGATCTTCTTGATCTGACCCAAGATTACCAATCAGGCCTCCTCTTCTACTAAACTCTGCCTAGAAATTTACTTTCCAGCAATAATTTAACTTTAATTAAATTAGAATTAATTTAAGGGCTTTTAATTTCCCCTCATGACACTTTTAATACATATCACTTCCTGGAATACCCTTTTCATTCTTCGTTGATTTATACATCAAGGCCATGGTTTTGTTCAGGGATATTAAGTTTAACTCAAACCTTGTACATTTTTTGTTGTGTCCACTCTTCCAGGAGGTCTTTCTTGACCCCTCGCTTGCACAACATTTGTCCTTCGAGATATCCAAAGACTTTGTTTTAGTACTTATTGCAGTAGCTCTTTCGAAAGAGCTTCTCAGTAAAAGGATGTGGCATTACTTACCTTTGTATCCTCAATGCTCAATATATGTGTGGTGAATTAAAATCAGCATATGTAACTAAAGAGTTTTGGCCACTCAATAATAGAGTCAGCTTCTCCATCATATATATTATGTATTTCCAGGGTTATAACATGGAGAGTTTATCCTTTACAAAGAGTGCTTGGCATGCCAGAATTTGAAATTATTTCCTTGCTCAGATAATGTGTCTATTTTCTATAATCAAAAAATAGGAACCCACTTTCTAGCATGACTATAGGTTTTCCAATTGTGACTGAATTATTATCCTTTATCTAAAATACTTAATTTCTTTCTCTCTCTGACTTCTCTCTGAGCCAATAGATCATGGAGCCATTCCAGATGGAAAATCTTCCTCAGAAAGTTTGCAACTATTCCTATCTTGGTCACACCTGTTCTTTCCAGGAAGAGTGGTGTCCTGCTGAATCAGTGTTCAATGTATTCTCAGCTTTGAGTGGCTTAATTGTCAATGTATTCTAGGGCACCTTCATAGCAGAGTTGCCAGCTTTCTTTGTGGTTTTCAAGGACACGGATTTAAGGGAAACAGTGGGCCTCTGTTAGTCTCAATGTCATTATTTTACACAGGGATATGAAGCTTTAATTTCAGATACTTGGCAAATCTAAATGACATTTTAGAAATGCAGGATTATAACACCAATGAATCTCTTTCTTCACTTAGGCAGATGATAAATGCATTGAGAAGTTTGTGACATGTTATAGCTAAGTGGAAAGCTAACCATTCCTTCCTCTGTCCTTGATTAACCAAAATAACTGCAGTTTTAATAGAAAATTAAGTACAAGTTGTATGAAAATTAATTTATGTAACTTTGTATAGTTTAATCCAATGTTATATTAAAATTCCCAAGGGTATGTTAAAATTCCAGTCTGATTCAATATATCATTTTGGAAATCACTATTTATCTTAAGTCATTCATCAAAGACAAACAAACATACATGTTTATTCACTAGTTTTTCTAAGCCAGGAGTTGCTCTAGACTGAGGATACATCAGTGAATAAGTTCCTGTCTTCATGGACCTAGCATTCTAGTGTGGAAGAGAGATTATATGCAAGTGTATGCTTTTAAAAATGAATGCTTGAGGTCATGACAAGTACTATGAAGAGAATACTCTAAGTGGATGAAGGGTAACTAGGATAGATGACAGTCAAAAAAGCTCCCTTAAACAGATGGCATTTGAGCAGAGACGAATGAATAATGAATAGCAACCAACAATTTGCATATCTGGGAAAAACAAGTCCAGGCAGAGAAAAAAGAGCTAATGGAAAGCCTTCAAAGAAGAAATGGGTCTGGTCTGTCAAAGGAACAAAAAACAAGAAGGCCAGAGTTGCTACTGTGTGGGTGTGAAGGGGACAGAAGTAAAAATGAGATCAGAGGGACAGAGATCAAGTAAGAAGTTGTAAGCCATGGAAAGAGGTTTGGAATTTATTTAAATAAAATTTTAAAAAATGGTTGGAGAATTTTAAGGGAGGGAATGTTGTGATGTGGTTTGTGCTTTAAAATGTAACTTTGGTTGATCTACAGGAAATGAATTCTACCAGAACAAGCTGGGAAGAGAGAGCCCACTCAGGAGGCTGTTCCAGCAGCTGGACAGTAATGAGAGGCCTTGGAATAAAGTGCTAGTGACATAGGTGATAAGAAGGAATCATATTCCAATTGTATGTGTTGAAGATAGAGACCACGTGACCTCCTCATGGATTCAGTGTAGAAAGTGTTGAAAAAATGAGTAAAGGGGTCCACTTAAATTTTTGGCCTGAGAAATTGAGTCAGCATGTAGTGCCATTAACAATAATGGGAGAGGCTGAGGGACGAAAAGGTTTGAAAAGGTTTGGGCATGAGGGGAGGGCAAGTTTGAGAGCTCTGTTTCAGACATGTTAAGTGCTGATAAGCATCACACTGAACATAGGGGTTGTTATAAGACGTCATTGGAAAGAACTACTTCCAACAACTACATGTTCAACGGTTTCCTTTTTATCTACAATTTGGGTAAAAGCTGATGAAAGTTTTTTATGACTTTGCTAGTCATTCTCAGATTTTAAAACTTATCCTCTGATTATTTTATACACACACACACACACACACACACACACACCTCAGGATAACAAGCAAAACCAGAAACCTCCTTTAAACGTACAAATTCTTGATCCCCAAAATCAGCCCAGCAATGAGAGGATGGATGCGTGGTTGCCTTCTCTTTTTCCATCACTCACTCCTGTACACCCTGGATTAGTTGTGGCTTCTGACATATCCTAGTCTACAGCCGTATGACCCTGAATGCACCTGATCTCGTCTGACATATCCTAGATCATAGGGAAGCTGTTTTAGCACCTGTCACGTTTCTTAAATATAATCTTCCATGGTGTCAACCAATAGCCAACAAAGCTCCTTGCCTTTCCCTTCACCTTTTTGAATTCCTCTGTGAGAGTGATGTATTAAGGGACATGGGACTAGTTTTTGGATACTCTTTTTGTCATTATTACACGGTTATCTTGCACCTTGTTTTACAATGTGGGGGAGTTGATGACCATTTTCTTGAAAGTTCAACAAAACTGAAACTGAAGGGGTCCTCTTTTAACATCCTGTTGCAACTGGTAAGCCCTCAAGTTTGGTACATGAACAGATAGAAAAGACAGGTAAAGGTGAGTTTCCTTCTTCATCTTGACTGTTCCGCACTTTTCCCTGACAACAAGCATTTCCCAATGCCCTTTGACCTTACTTCACCAAGCCTCACAATGCAAGCATCTGGAAAATACCAGGTGAAGTGTCAAGAGGTATGGGTGTTACTCTGGTTTTACCACTTCCTAGTACTTTGACTGTGGACAGATTGTTTGACATTTCTGATCTGGTTACCTTGTTGGTCCTCAGTGGCCATAAACACCGCCTTCCTCAAAATGTCATTCAGATCAAACAAGATGACGGGTGTGAAAGCACTTTATAGCTATGAAGTGTTACTCAAACAGAAGCATACTAAGTTCTGAGTTCCCTTCACTCGGAGCATAATCTTACCATAGAAAGTAGCTCTGCTCTTCTATTTACCCATACACAGGACTGTGTTTTATATTTTTTGCCAGGACTCATGGCTGGTAATTCATTTTTTATAAAGTTCTCAACTCATGTCCTTCACTTTCACCTTTCTTACAAGAAGATCAATGTAATGCCATTAATAGTCATTAAAACATTTTAAATAAGGTGTTTCATCCAAGAAATTATTGTCTTTAATATATTTCCATTTTAAATTGTTTGATTTCCCATTAACAAGGAAGGTACTTTTTTCCCAAAAGGGGGCACAATGAGTTCAGTTGGTTGTCCCTATCTGAAATGTGCAAATTCCATTATTTAATTACCTGATGACGTTCAGTTTGATAGATATCTTAGCGAATGGATAGCTGCAAACTACAATATATAATTATACATATCTTAAGAGGTCTAGTTTTTCAGTTTCCTGCTGGAAGTTTTAATAATCATGTTTTGAATATCTTGTCCTCACTCAAAAGGAAATCTCAGTCAGTACTTTGTAGTGTATTCTTTAAGTCATCCTTTTACACACATAGAAATTTTTTATCAAAAAATGAGGGGAAAAAAAGAAATTTCACAGGGCTTTACAGATTACTTCTGGCAATATTTGAAGAAATTTAAAAATTCTCTCTATGTACAAATATTTAGAACATAGAAAAAAAGGACTGTTTTTTTGTTTATCTTCTTAGCATAGCCCCATTTTAAAAAAATTGCATACACATTAGTTTCTATCTAATCTTGCATCTAAATATAAGGGCAAAATTGTAAGTGAAATATTCTTAAATGGAAATCAGTGTTGTATAAAAATAGTAGCATGGCTTTCTACTAACGTGGCCGTATTACTTGCACTACTACATACATTGTGCTATAAATTACTTGAGTTTCCTTTCCATTTCCTCGCCCTCATGAGGCTGGAGACCACATCTCCTGCATGTTTGTAGATCTAGCCCCCAGCAAGACTATATCCAACTCTAAAATTCCCAAACACTTCCAAATAGCAGCTCATGCTTGCCCTTTTAGCTTTTATCATTCACCTCAATTCTTTAATCTGAAAGTTTCTTATTTTTGTAAACTCACATGGGCATTCTTAAAATACTCATTTTTATAGTATTTTTACAGTATTAAAAGGGAGTTAGAGAGATGCCCATTGGAATTAGCTCAGCCCGCTGAACTGCCCAAAATGTAGGATATATCTTTCAAAAACAGTATCCAATAACATCCTCAGAAATGTGCAGTAATAAATGTGCACTATTAAGGTTCTTAACTTTCTGAAAAAAAAATCTAATTTTTATCATTAACCAAGTGTAAGGGATATAGCAGAATGTCAGCAGGAGAAAAGATTCATATGCTAGAGATTTGACGAAGTAAAGGATTTACTTTGATTAGAATGATTTATGAGTAAAACAGAAAAGGTAGATGCTGTTTAAAGGAATTCTCATACACTGTTGGTGGGGTTGCAAAATGGTGCAGCCTTTATGAAAAATGGCATGGAGATTCCTCAAACAATTACATATAGATCTACCATATGACCCAGCTATTCCACTGTTGGGAATATACCCAGAGAAATAGAAATCATCATGCTGAAGGGATACCTGTACTCCAATGTTTATTGCAGCACTATTTACAGTACCCAAGAGTTGGAACCAGCCCAAATGTCCATTATCAGGCAAATGGAAAAGGAAACTGTGGTATATCTACACAATGGAATACCACTCTGCTATAAAAAGAATGAAATACTACCTTTTGAAACTACGTGGATGGACTTAGAGAAAATTACATTAAGTGAAACAAGTCAGGCACAGAAAGAGAAATACCACATGTTCTCACTTATTTGTGGGAGCTAAAAATAAATAAATGAACAAACACACAAACAAATGGATGGGGGAGGGGAGAAGCCACAACAATCACAAGAATTCCTTGAATTTAAGACAAGTGAACAGATATGATGGGTGGGAGGGGAGAGAGGGAGGGGGAAGAGAAACAGGTAAAGGGACACAAAAATCAACTGCAATGTATATTGAGAAGTTAAAATAAAAAATAGCCAACAGAAATAAATAAGTAAATAAACAAACAAATAAATAAAGGGCATTGAACCTAACTTCTGTTTTTACTCACTAGATAAATTCGGTAATATTCATCTCCTCTATTTCTCATATAAACCTGAAGGTATTTATGAATTATCTCTAAAATTTTAATAAGAACCCCTTTCTCCATAAAATTTCTCTGCTCCTCTATATCAAATTAACTTTGTAATATCTACTCCTCTTCACTTTTTAAAAATTGAATCTTCTAATAGAATAAATTAGGGCCAAATGGGTCACAGAAATATAAACTGTATATCTTCTTATGCAATCATTGAGCAATTTATTTATGATTTTGTTATTGTGCATTCCATAGCTTGCTGTATGTCTTCCTTCCCCTCTAGACAAACTCGAAAATAGTGACTATCCTTTGTTCATCTTCTCCTTTTTTGTGGCATCTTCCAACTGCATGGACACAGTGAGAGCTCTTTCCTGAATTAAAATGCAATCTAATATGGTTGCATAATGTAACTTCTAATTACAGACTTCTAGTTTTAGAATTTGCTAAGCTGATTACCATATACCAAATAAAATTATATAAAGTAAAAATGACTATGTTGCTATTTAAAATATAAGTATTAAGAGAATAGTATACTGAATTGCTACAATTCTGAAGATAAACCTTTGAGTTACATTTCTGGCATCAAGATAAACATGTTTGCAAATGTTGACTTCTCAATTCACGTGCTACGCTGAACTTGTAGTAGCTTAGTGAATGGCACCACAAATTAGGTAAAAGAGCTTAGTCAAATTTCCATAAATGGAAAATATTTAGAAAAGAGTAATAGGTCCTAAGATAATTTTGTGCCTCCTTTTCATGTGATTCACCTGGAAATACCGTCATATCAACCTTTTAGCTTAATTGTTTTGCAATGTGTAGAGTCGTGGTGGAAATCAGTGAAAATATTTGTTTTTAACTTTTTGGAAATTAAGGAAGTTATCTAATTTAGATAAGAAAAATATATGTATTTCAAAGCAAGAGAAAATACAAAGGTTTTGACAATAATAATATATTAAAAATAATCTATATAGTCTCCCAGGAATCTACATTGCCATAGAGGGAACGTATAATGTTTTTTTCAGAACCGTGACACAAGAAATCTGCATTTTTAATGAACCCAGGAAAACATAGTAAAGTGGCCTTTTCCTTATAGATAAAACACTTAATTAAATACATATATTTACTCACACTCACACAAATTCATACAAACATAGCTTCTTCATGAAAGTTTAAATCTTCTCTTTATTATTGCAGTTCTTGAATGTAGAGTGACCCTTAGAATCAGGATGAGTAAAAGGTCTGTTCACTAGTAATGTTTATCCTGTGCAAAAATACACTGACACATCGGGACATTTCCATTCATGGGAAAACAAAGCATATCAAAGCATATCAGGAATAATTAAAATTCTCACTATCAATATTTGAACACTTAGCCTGATCCTTACTGGATGAAAGGGTTAAATATTACCAAAAATAGATATAAATTATTTATTTAGTAGTATGAAACCCAAAAAGCCTAGTAATTTTAAGTTTCTTAATATTAGTGGAGTCTTGGGTTTTACTGATTTCTCCTGCGGATCCTCACAAAGACCTGGAATACCCAGATATGTTCTTGAAAACTCTTACCTACTTGATGTTTTATGCCTCAATTAAGAATTAATATAATAAAGATTCAAACTGAGGTTCAGATGAATAATGCTCACTTATCTTGGGCTAATATCATAATTTAATATCTATTTCTGAAGAAGAGAGAAGAAAGGTCAAAGTCAAAGAATTTTGAAATAAAGGAAGTTTTAAAAATATAGCCTTAGAGAAATTATTTTAATTCTGAAAGCATTCTTTCTAAAGTTCTAATAGATTATATGAAACCGTTTTATGAACTGAACCCCTTTTGAAGCTCACATCCTAGGAGATAAGCTGAAAAATGAATTTTAATATGGAATAATTATTAGACCTTTAGCTATGTTTCTAATTACGGTATATCTGAACAGTAACATCAGATCCAAAAGTATCCTGAAATATCAAATATAATAACCCTCTAACAGAAACTTCAAATTGAGTGAAACAATAAAAAATATAATTTTTTAAATTTATTTTTACTTTTTCTAAGTAATCAACTTTATTTTTTAGCAGATTTAGGTTTACAGAAAGTACCCACAGTTTCCATACCTGCCCTCCCACAGCTTCTTCTCTTATTAACATGTTACATTAATGTGGTACATTTGTTACAATTACAAACTCATACGAATATGTTAACTCAAATTTACTTTATAGGGAACCCTAATGAAAAAGATATTTCTCATATGTAGAATTTTATGTCCAATACATCAAACTTATACTTCTGTTGCTTTTCATATCTTTATCTTTACTAATTTTAGCTCTGGTTAATCAACCAATGATTGTAAGAAATATGCTGGAATCTTCTTCTTTGACACTAAATTTGTCAATTTCATCTTATAATTCTTTCAATTTTGCATTATATATTTTGAGGTTATTTTTGCTAGGTACTTACATGTTTAGAATTGTTATCATAATCTTAGTAAATGAAGTGACTCTGTATAGAATAATGCTTTGTTAAAGTCTATTTTGTCTCACGTTAAGATAGTCAACCGAGCTTTCTTTAGATTAGTATTTATCTTGTATATCTTGTTTTTTTTTTTGTCCTTTTTGAGACCAGCTGCACCACGCTCAGCCAGTGAGTGCTGTGAGTGCATCCGTCATCCCTATATAAGATCCGAACCTGCGGCGGAGCGCTGCTGCGCTCCCAGCGCCGCACTCTCCCGAGTGCGCCACGGGCTCGGCCCTAAAAGTCAATCTTTTAAAAAAATATCTCATTTTTCTAACAGCATATTTCACCACTAAATTCTTTAATATGTATCTCAAAAAAACATTTTGTTACACAGGAAAAAAAATTATATCTATTACGAACTGAGTGTGTGTTCCACCCCAAATTCGTATGTTGAAATCCTAACCCTCAATGTAATGGTATTAGGAAGTGGGGCCTTTGGAAGGTAGTTAGGTCATAAGAGTGAAACCCTCGTGAATGGAACTAGTGCTCTTATAAAAGAAACTACTGTGTTTACTCCCTCTTTTCATTATGTGAGAACACAACAAGAAGTCAGTAGTTTGCAACCCAGAAGAGGGCCGTCACCAAAACCTGACCACCCTGGCACTCTGATCTCAGACTCAGCCTCCAGAATTATGAGAAATACATGTCTGTTGTTTAAGCCACCCAATTTATATGGTATTTTGTTATAGCAGACCAAGCAGACTATGACAAACACCTGTGATTGTCAACTTTTTTGTGTCAACTTGGCTAAGCTATGGTTCCCAGATATTTGGCCAGACACAAGTCTAGATGTTGTGAAGGTATTTTTTAGATGTGATTAATGTGTATAATCAGTTGACTTTACGTAAAAGCTGATACCCTGACCCCCATAATTGGGGTGGGCCTTATCCAATCAGTTGAACGCCTCAAGCACAAAGACTGAAGTTCCTTGAATAAGAAGAAATTCTGCCTTAAGATTGCGACACAGAAATCCTGCTTGATTTCCAGTCCACTGATCTACCCTATGGGTTTTAGACTCAAGATTGCTACATCAATTCTTTCCAGAATTTCCAACCTGCCAGCTTGGTCTACAGAATTCATGTGATTGCTCCCACAATCACATGAGCCAATTCCTTTTTTAAGAAAATCTCTCTCTCTCTCTCTCTCTCTCTCTCTCCCCTCTCCCCCCTTTCATCTCTTCTCTCTCTCTCTGGATATAGATGTAGATGACATAGATATGAAAACACACATAGATATAGATATATCTCCAATTGGTTCTCTTTCACTGGAGGACTCTGACTAAAAGAATACTTAACACATTTAATAATTCTTTCACATCACCTCATACCCAATTTATAGCCAAGTATCCCTGATTTGCTCGAAATATCTAAGTCAGTGCCCACTCCAAGGGTATACAGTGCCTTAGGGTGTTATGTCCCCCAACACTCTTCAATCTAGAATAATCTTTTTCTTCATGATATCAACTTGCTAAATATATTTTTTACAGTTGTCCTTCATAATAATGTCTTACATTTTGAAATTAATAGATGACCTTCTCATGACATTCCTCTATGACTTCAATACTCTGGATGTTAGAGCTAAAGTCTTCATTATATTTAAGTTCAACACTTTTGGCAAGAATTTATTATAGCTAATGTTTAAAACTTTGCAATGCATTGCTTCAGGAGCCATATATTGTTTGTGTCCTACTGTTGAGCACCTACTGGTTAGGGTAGTGACAAACTAATCTCTTTTACGTAGAGTTGTATTTTTGCTCTTGCAATCAGAAAATAATCTTTGTGGTGTCATGGTGCCAGTTTGACCCTATAGAAATGTCTTATTACCTTTTATATTTTTATCACTATTAGCATATTTATTACCTTGACATTCTTCTATAGACTAGAACTTCCGCTCATTAGCTAGTACTATTTATTTATTGTGAGATGTAATTAATATAACAAATTTACATTAATTATAATTTATGATATATATGACTCATTTCTGTCTTATTTTTATTTATTTATTTATTTATTTATTTATTTATTTTTTGTCTTATTTTGAGACCAGCCACAGGGTGCTCAGCCAGTGAGCGCACCGGCCATCCCTGTATAGGATCCGAACCCCCCCGGCGGGAGCGCTGCTGTGCTCCCAGCACCGCACTCTCCCAAGTGTGCCACAGGCTCGGCCCTGTCTTATTTTTATTTCTATTTTACTGATTTCTATGCCTCTTTTTTCTTTTATTGCCTCTTTTAAGTAGATATTTAAATTTTAAAAATTTTAACTCTACACATGTGCTTTTTAAAATTATATATATATATATATATATATA
>NW_007726142.1:317492-329584 GCF_000696425.1 Galeopterus variegatus | reverse complement strand
TACGAATATATATATATATATATATATATATATACTCTATTCCATTATTTTAGTAGTTTGTTAACCTTGAATTTTATCAACAATACTTAATTCAAGAAAGTTTAAAGTTATTAAATCACCTTCCCCCAAAATTGTGCCTTAGAACACTTTACCAGTGTCACTCTTACTCTCAACATACATGCTATGATTGCCTGGTATTTTTTAACCTGTCTTCTGCTGTTGTAAATCCCTGCAGATTAGAAACCATTGTCATTATTATTTTATGCAATGATTTTATGTTTAGATTTACAGACTTACATATTTCTTCAGTCATCATTTTATCTTTAATCACGGATCTTTTTTCCTAAAATCATTTTATTTCTGCCTCAAGAAAATCCTTTAGAAATTCCTTAAGTCTGTTATTATTGGTAAGCCATTAGTTTTGTGCTTGCATGAACATTTCCTTTTTATCCTGTTTTTTGAAAATAAGTTTTGTTGAATACACAATTCTAAGTTGACAGTGATTTTCTCATACTGAAACTATTATTCCAGTGGCTTCTAGCAATGCTTGAAAAGTCTGCTGTTTGTTTAATTGTTCCTTTAACATTGATCTGTCTTTTCTCTCTAGAATGTACAAAAATCTTCTCTTTTCATTAACATGCTGTAGTTTTACTGAATCATGTCTAGTGCGGCTTTAATTTTATTTATTCTACTTTTGCTTCAATATCTATTGATTCTTATCTATCACAAATTCCCTAGAAAAATATTTGAAATTTTCTTTTCAAGTTTGTCTCACCTTTATGTTTTCTATTCTCTGTTTTTGTTGCCCTGATTAGATATACACTAGAATTTCATTCATATCTCTTCTTTTTTCCATCTAGTATTTCTTTGTAGTGTATTCTGGGTCACTTCTGCTTTACATTCCAACTGACTCATTCTCTCTTCAGTTGTGTCTGATCTGCTATTCAACCCATTCATTGTCACTCTCCTCCTCAAATTAATATATTTCATACTCAATGATCCTGTTTAGCTGTTTTTCCCCAAATTTATCTTATACTTTTGCTAATATTATTTGCTGCTTTTTTATTAATTTCTTTTTCTTTTCTTTCAACATGTCATGTGTAATTATTTTATATTCTGTACCTGACAATTTCAATCTTTACTTTGGGGAGTGGGGGTTTAATTTTATCCAGTTTTCTTAGTCTCTGCTGTGGTTTGAATATTTGTCTTCTCTGAAACTCATGCTGAAACTTTTTAAAATTATTAGTATTATTATTATTTTAGATTCTAAGATGTTGTTGCCTAGCAGTTGGCAGGAGGGGAAGAGGGGAAAAAGGAGGGAAATGGGGTAGGAGGAGGAGGAAGGAGGGCGGTGTGGTTGAGGCCCGTGGCACCCCCTTCATTCCAGCAGGGGAGACCAAGGGGCTTTCAGCAATGGCTTGGTCATTGATGGGCTGGATGCAGATATCAGAGGAGCATGGCTGAAGTCCTTTGCCACCCACCACCCCAGCTTGGGAGCCCATTGTGCTTCCTGCAGTGGCTCAGTGGTTGTCACTGGGCTGGTTGTGGATGTGGGGGTGAGGGCATGGCTGAGACAGTCAGTTCCCCATATTTCTGGCTTGGGAGCCCAGGGCACTTTTGGTGGCAGCCTGGTGGTCGTCACTGGACTGGGTGTGGTCTTGGGGGGGTCACGGCCCTCACCCTTCCCTGGCTTGGGAGTCCAGAGGGCTTCTGGTCCTTCTAGGTTTTATAGGTGTTCTTTGGTGGTGTTAGGCATTTACTGGTTAATTTCAAACATTTTATTTTGGGTTTTTCTTTCAGTTCTGTGGGACTTTTACTGTTTCCACCACTTAAATTCTGCACTGGAACTAATTTGTTGTCCTTTGCTAACTTACGAAATGGGGGAACTTCCTGTGGGGACCAGCACTTCAGCCCTGTGGTTGAGCTAAATGGCTGCTTTGCTGCTGATTCCCTGAGGAAGGCTTTTTGTGCAGCTCAGGGTTTAATTGTTGACCTCGTATGTACTTCCAGGTCTTGTGAGGTCTGGTGCACCTGGGTTGTGTGGAAACTCTGGTCTGGGCCTGACTCTTTTCAGCAAACTGCACACCTGCAGTTCTATTTTCCTGATCAGTCATCACCAAGTGGTCCTGTGCTGATTAGGGGGCAGATCAACCATCCCTGCTGTGCCCCAGTGTTCCCCTGGTGGACCTATTTCTCCCCACCACCCACACTCCGTACATTTCCCATGGGTTGGGCCATGCCCCAGTCCCTTGTGATGACTCACTGGCCTCTGAATGGCTCCCTTTTCAGTTGTCTGTGGCTCCTTGCTCCTATGTGGGTCCACAGGAACACTGTCAGTGGTCCTGCTGGACTGGGATCCACCAAGGCCCTCTTCTCTCCTGCCACCTCCAAGCAACTTCTTACAAAGGGCACAGCAGGGGCTTTTGCCAGCTCCTGCTCCATACACTCAGCAGCTCCAGACTTGATGTGGCCAAGGCTTGAAATGGTGGGAGTTGTCCCTTCTCTCTCTCATCGTGGCTTCTCCTGCCTTCATGAACTCCATAGATCTCTTCTCTGTTTCCCCTGAGCTCTAGGGGTCCCACCTTTGAAGCCATTGCTTTTCAACAGTTGTAAATTTGTTGATTTGTGGGAGAGAGTGATACTGGGGACCACCTATTCTGCCATCTTGACCGGAAGAGACAACTTTTAAAAATACACTGTAAACTGCTGCTCTCCACAGAACACACTGCTTTCTACTGGTGGCTCCAAGGTGGCCCCATCCACAACGGCCACTCAGTGCAGGATGGCGCAGGTGTGGCTGCCCTGGCTGGGGTGTCCTCAGGCAGCCCTGGGGGCAGTTTCCCCACCTGTCTGGGTCGGACACTGGCAGGAGGAGGTCGCTGCTCCAGAGACTGGTGGTCACCGAGCCTGGCTCTCTGAACTGGCTCTCACTCCAGCAGGCTACCTGGGTCCCTCCAGTGGTTGGTCGCTCAGTGCACCTGTGCCACGGTGGGACTAAGCTGGACTGCAGGGCACCCTGCCTACTGAGTAGCCTCTGCAGCACTGTACCTTGGGGTCATCCCTACCCTGTCCACCTCAGCTTGGTGCCCCCCTGCTGAGCCTCTTCTGGCTCATGCTGAAACTTAATCCTCAATGTAATAATATTAAGAGGTGAGGCCTTTAAGAGGTTATTTGATCAAGAGGGCTCTGATCTCATAAATGGATCAATCTATTTGTGAACTAATGGATTAATAAATTAATAAATTAATGGGGTATCATGGGAATGCATTAGGTACACGATAGTGAGTCTGTTACAAAAGCCAGTTTGGCGCTCTCTTGTACCCCTCTTGCCCTGTCATGTCTCCTACCATGTTTTGATGCAGCACAAGGCCCTCAGCAAAAGCTGCCTAGTCTTGGACTCCCCAGGCTTCAGAAATAGATTTTTTCCTTTTATAAATTACCAAGTTTCTTTTATAGCAAAAAAAAAAAAAAAAAAGGACTAAGACAATCTCCTTAATATGTATTTTTCCTTGGGTGTTCGGTGATTTTTTTTTAATCAGTGGAAGTCCTGGGAGCGTATCTTGGAAATATGTTCGGCATTTCTAGTTTAGTGCTGCTCCTTCTTCTGCCACAGTGATCAGGCTGCAGATTGGTAACATACAGGCCCTCTGGAGAAATTGACTTTCACAGAAACTCCTGCCCTTAAAGCTCTGTTTTCAGCTCATGACTTTGTCTCTTATTTTATGTGAGGAAAGGGAAAGGTCTCTTTTATATAATTATTACCGTTTATAAGCAGCACAATGCAAACTAAATTGCACTAATTTTCTGTAGACACTAGTTATTTTGGTATGGAATAATTTGTTATAGTATTTGAGTGGCAAAATTAAATTAACATTCCGGTTAAAAATATTTGAATATTATAATCTCAAAATAAGTACTTGGGTACAAGTTATTTCCACCAATATCTAAAATTGCTGTGAATTATCTTATCCTATTAAGGTTTATGTTTCCTGCTATTTTATTACCTTTTTCACATTCTCTTCCCCCCCACAGAATCATAAATAGAAAGAGTTAAACTTGGACAATTTAACAGTTGTGGGGGAAAAATACCCACTATGTATAATAAAGGTAAATAGTCTTTAAACAGCTAAACTTATATTGACTCAAAAGTTTACTCTTAATTCTTTCTTTTTCACAGCTTCTCTATGCTGGTAAACACTGCTTTGAAAGAAAATGCCATGGATAGTGGGAACAAATGCAATGAGCTCTTACTGTGGAAGAACCATAAGACATAAACCATTTCTCATGGTTTCGCCCTTGGAATTGAGATGTATAGTGTGTGTGTGTGTGTGTGTGTGTGTGTGTGTGTGTGTGTGTGTATGTGTGTGTGTATTATTTTTACTTACAGAAAGCAATTGAGATGTTTTGGATCTTTAGTTATTTTCAGTTCTGCTAAATTTTAGTTATTAAAAATTTAGTTATTTTCAGTTCAGTTCTGAGTGAAAATCAGTCCTTTGGCTACAAAAGAATGAGAGGCATGTGAAAGGACAGAATGTATCCTTACCCTCCATGGAATTAATTATAGGAGATAAAAAAGGGAAGCAGTATCATAGTTTGGACTCTGAGATATTAATACTCTGGAAATAAGTGTTAAGCAACAAAGAATTTCTCTTCATTAATTTTTGCACAGTGGAACTTTCTGAGACCAAAATACACTGGCCTTTACATTTTTGTTGTTGCTACTTGACATGACTGAAGTATCTGAAATCTTAAATGTGTTTTCTGTCAAAGGGAACCTTAAGTCATGTACATTTGAGCAGATTCACTTAAAGGAAGGTATTTTCACCTCTTGCTAAAGCAATGTGTCCAACTCAGTAACTGGCATTTAATAGATGACTAATGAAGGTCTTACAAAAGAAATTAGCCTCTACACTACCGCCTGGATTCAGTTGCACTACTGAGACTTTCTCAACCCGACCTCTCCCTTCAGCTGGCTCCCTGGAGAATACCGGGAACAGGTGCTAGGGATCTTGTCACTAATTCAGTCAGTAGTGTCACTTAATTAAGTGAAAGTTCCTTAAACCAGCTTCTAAAGGCAAAGATGGCTAAGAATCCAAAATGATTAAAATAAAGTACATGTTTCTTTCCATCTTTTAAGTCAATTTTCTTCTTCCTAATTATATTTCCTACATTTTCTTAGGTTTAATTCTTTAAAAATAAATAAATAAATAAACAATTGTGGCCAATATAATGGGGGCAGGAGGGGAGACAGGTAAGACACTTCCTTAACCCACTTATATGTAGAATATCATGAAAACAGTGCTTACCAAAGAGAAATTCCACACATCCTTCTTTCCATAGCATGTAATTAGATGGATATTAGAAGGAAAAAGCTGTCATAAAGCATAACCACATCAGAAATAATGAGTTTATAAAGATTATTTTTTGCAGAATTTTACAAAAGTGTAAAATACAGCATATAATGTATATTATTGTAAATTGATGAGATGAATACATTATACAGTGCTTTACATATACATTTTGTATATACACAATAGTATTATTTATTTAAACCTAAACTTACCCTATTTTTTAAAAGTTTTGAGCATTTTTCAGCAATATTTTATAGAACTTAAGAAAACCCTGAATTATCCTTTCTCAGAAAATTTATTCAACATTTTTGTCCCATACATATATTTTAACTCCTCTTTATTTCTTCCCTTTTAAAAATGTTTTTCTCTTGATAGTTCTTCTGTGATTGCCACATTAAAGGTTGGAGAGGTTTCAATTTCCAAATTTTCCTTGGTGCTAAGACAAACTCTTTTCTGATAGATGTGCTTGTCAAGGCTGAATGTCCACTTTATTTTTCCAATCTATTTTTCAAGTTTCTATCTATTTGACATCAAAGCAAAAATAATAAAAGGGAAATTTTCCCCTAGCATTTAATTAAATACTACGAGATTTCTTTGAAGAGTAACCTGGGGGCCTATGTGCAAAATAGGGATAGGCATTCCTTCCACGAGATGCTATTTCCAACTGTTGAAATGCAGTGACATACTGGAAGGTGAAACCTTCTTGCTAAGTATCCTTTGAAGTGAATCCTACAATGTGAATGGTGCCTCCAGAGTTGTGCAGTACACAGCCTGCATATCTGCACATGATGGCTCTGAAACAAAATTAAAAGTGGTTTAAGGCGTGCTTAGTATTCTCCCAAAACCATGCTCAAGCCCACACTCTCCTCCAATGTTAGAGGCTAAAGTACAAAGAAAAAAATAACCTGACTTTTCAAATTTGTCATTTTTAACTTTTGTATTACCCTTAACAACCAGTCCCTTCCTCCTTTAAGCCCCATATTATGATACCACAGAGAATAAAACAAACAAATAAAAAAACCCCACCATGCAATGGATTGAATTGTGTACCTCCAATCTCATTACTCACTGTAACTGTTGAGGGTGGGAAGTTTTTTTTGTTTTGTTTTGTTTTTTTTAGAAAGCCAGCTTTTTAATTTCTAAAGTTCTTCCATAAATTTCTAGCAGGTGCCAATGGTCACTTGTCATACTTGCACCAGGTTGTCCATGTAGCCAGCAAAGAGAGTTTGGCCATCAGCCGACCAGGCCAGAGAGGTACACTGGGGTGGCTCTGCCTTGCTACTGATACTGATAACTTCTTGCTTCAGTTCATCTAGAATGATCTTGCCCTCCAAATCCCAGATCTTGATATTGGGGCCTGTGGCGGCACAGAGCCAGTAGTGGTTGGGGCTGAAGCACAGGGTGTTGATGACGTCCCCAAAATCTAGTGTGTAGAGGTGTTTGCCTTCTTGAGATCCCAGAGCACAGCCTGGCCATCCTTGCCTCCAGAGGCACAGAGGGATCCATCTGGAGAGACAGTCACCATATTCAGATAGCCTGTGTGGCCAATGTGATTGGTCTTCAGCTGGCAATTAGCCAGATTCCATACCTTATGCAGCTTGTCCCAGCCACAGAAGACAGTAATAGGGTTGCTGCTGTTGGGTGAGAAGTGGACACAAGACACCCACTCTGAGTGGCTCTCATCTTGGACGGTGTACTTACATACACCCCAAGTATTCCATAGCTTGACAGTTTTATCTTGGGATCCAGAGACAATCTACTGGTTGTTAGAAGAGAAGGCCACACTTAGCACAACCTTGGTATGGCCTACAAATCATCTCACGGTGGTGCCAATTGTGAGATCTCAGAGGTGCCTGGTTCCATCTCAGGAGCCTGAGAGAGAAAATTGGCCATCTGAGGAGATGACCATGTCACTAACAAAGTAGGAGTGACTCCACAGAGCATGCTGTGGGATGCCATTGTTGGTCTCATATCTGGTCAGCTTCCACATGATGATGGTCTTTTATCAAGAGGTGGACAGTATCACATCCAGGAGCAGCAGCATGGTAGTGATCCAGGTTACTCAGTTGTGGTGGCCCTTGAGTGTGCCACAGAGTGTCGTCTGTTCAGTCACAAAGGCTGCAGATGTGTGTCACCACAGCAATGAGGACAGCACCAGATAGCTCAGAAAGATGAGCATCACTGGTAAGTCTTACTATGGTAATTGAAAGGACCATGCCATAGCGAATGGATTAATAATGGTGATCTGGAGTGTGGTTCTGAGGGCTTTAAAAGGAGAGCACATGAGAGCCTCTCTTTCTCTCTGCTCTGCCATTTTCTGCCATGTGAGACCCCCACATTGCTATAAAGTCACCACCAAAGAAGACCTTCACCAGATGGGTTCCCTGGACTTTGGACTTTCCAACTTCTGAAACTGTAAGCAATAATTTATTTTTTCTCTATATCACCCAGTTTCAGGTACTTATAAGCAACAGAAATGGATTAATACACACCCTTTCCCTAGAGTCCAGCAGAAAGAGGCCTAAATATTATTAATTGTTTGTTTTACTTGATGGTCTCCTTTGGTTTTGAGCCTCAGGCTCATGCTAATTTATAGTCCAATGAACAGTTTACCTATGCAAAATTATATTTAATGACAATTTTAAAAAAGATATTGTCTATTGTATTGTCAAGATTTTTGACCATATCATAGTGTGAAAAAATTTTTGGAACCTATCTTTATGCAGATACAGCACTCAATGTGATCAGTTGGAATTCACCTGATCAAATTAAAACACAGATTTAGAAAATTCTCACTATCATATCTTGAGACCATGTGCTGCTGGTCTAGTCTAAATTACCAGTACAGCTATTTTTGAGAAGCAGGAGGAAAGAATCCCCACAGTAATTTTTATTGTGTTTTTAACTAATTTGAGTTGTGTAGACCTAAATATTACCATTTGCTCCTCGGAGTCATTTCATCTCTGTGCTTCTCTTTCCATTATGTTATTGGTAAAATTGTTATGTAATTATTTATTTTCAATTTTTCTTCCCCCACTGGACTCTGAACTTTTAAAAATAGGAACTCTCTTATTTCTGTTAGTACTTCCATGGGTCACAGATGGGACAGGAATTCAAAGGTGAGATCTCATCTTTGAGAGAGAATTCTAGTACTTTAAGAATCCAGAGAAAAAATCCCTACTGTCAGCTGACCTTTTTCTGTACCTTTAAGGTCCTTTTATGGTGTTTAAAGTTTGGCATCTGTATAGTACTTATGTTACCTTCATGAGGCCTCTGAAGTGAAACTAATTTAAAAAATGTAAATAGTATGTTTGAGAAACAACACTATAAAATTATGCATATTATTTCATTATATTTGCTTCATAAAACCCACTTATGGAATTCCTTGGGAAATTCATGTTTTCTATCTGCTACATAATTCAAAATAAATATTGAGAAATACTTTAAAAGTATAATAGTATTAAGCCAAAATTTTTGTCCAGTTCCAAATTATTCAGCAGTTGAAAAATCAACAGCATTTCCCCAGATGTAATGCTGACATCTGATGTCTTCAAAAAGGATTAAAAGTTAGGTTTTCATGTTGCAACACAAATCACCACTTATTTAAAACAGATCTTATTAAAAATAACAAAGTCCTTCACCTTCTCCTTTCTTATCATTTGTCTGAAATCTCTTTGATGATTTACATTGAAGACAGATATTGATTTCTGTCCTCCTCCTTTGCCCTATAAATGCTGCTCAATTTTCAGTCAAGTGTGATGGGCATTAGGTCAGCACAACGATGGGACAAGTAAACCCAAATGACTTATTTTTAAGAAAGCAAAGCAGGAGCATCTTCAAAGCGCCCATAGTGTTCTGCAGCTTATCTTTTGACTGTCAAATAATGAAACTACAAAATCCAGACTCACTTCCAGCTTAGCTGTTTTTATATCTCTTAGGAAGTGTACATTATTTAAGATTTTATGTTTTTCTTAGGTCCAATAAAATTTTTTGTTTGCTCTAAAGTGTCACTCTTGGGGAAAGTATCCTTAGGACCAATTACAATTATTATAATTTTCTAGCATTCCAGAAAAAATAACACAGGATATGGGGACTAAAAGAAATTAGTTTATAAAATTTCTTTTAAGACTATGTCACATTATACATGCAAAGATTTGATTTGCTGATTAAAAAAAGCAAAGCCAAGGGCTCAGCACTGAGGTGTCATGATCAAGCAATTCAGCTGTAGCCAACAAAGTAACAGCTCTTTTGCTACAGAAAAGTATACAATCTGTTTGAAAGAAGGAAGTGAACTGAAATAAATATGATTTCGAGGAGTGCCCACATAAAGGTCATAGCACTGCCTTAGGAAGAGTTAAACATGAGCTAAGTAATATCAAGTGGTTGACCAAGAAAACTCTGTAATAAGACTTCGGTTTTACAGAGCAAAATCATACCTCTATCAGATCGCAAATGTAAGCTAAACATTTTATTTCATTAAGTATTGCTTGAATCAAGGTATTGACGACAGACAGAAAAATGGCCCCCCAAAGATGTCCACATCCCAATCACTGGAACCTGTGAATAGTTAGCATGCTTGGCAAAGGAGAATTAAGATTACAGATGAAATTAAGGAGATTAATCAACTGACCTTGCAATGGGAAGATTATTCTGGATTATCCAAGTAATGGGCTTGATCAATATAATCACAGGAATCTTTATAAATGCAAGAGAGAGGCAGAAGAGAGAGAACCAAAGAGATAGCAGCATGTAAAGGTCTTAACCAGATCCCACTAACTGAAGATAAATGGGGCAATGAGCTAAGGAATGCTAGCAGCTTCTAAAAAGAGGAAAAGACAAGAGGGCAGACTGTCCCCTAGAGCTTCCAGAAAGGAGCACAAGGCAGCACTGCGAACACCTTGATTTTAGCTCAATAAAACCCATTTTGGACTTCTGACCTCCAAAACTATAAAATGACAATTTTGTGTTGTTTTAAGACATTAAGTTTGTGGCAATTTGTGACAGCAGCAATAAGAAACTAATACGGTGTCCAAAGGCAAAATGATGTCAGAACAGACCTAAAGGAGGCCAGTTGAGGATGATAAAACTGTGGATAAGGGGGGAGGGTAATATAACCTTTCCAAAAACACCATTTCATAAAGGATAAAGCTAAAGTTTAATGATTTTTAATAACTTGTCCAAGTTCACAAATGATTGGAGTGATAGACCTATGATTCTAATTTGGGAGTCTATACTTACAAGATCCTCATTTTTTCTAATGAGCCATAATGTTTCCTAACCACAAATATGCTTACAAAGACACACATACACACACACTCCTAAAGGAGACACTAATTATTATTCTTGATGTGGATTCAATGTATTCAGAACAAGTATATTTCTCACCAGGAATATGATGTTTATGTATGAAATGCCTTTTTTCTTTGGGGATATTAGTAATGCTACAATATATGAATGATAGGACATTTTCATTTTGCTGTCACTGTATCATAGTGTAGTCATACAATTGTGAAAAAAAATAGTGGACACCAGTGTATCCTATGTAGCAATAAACATTTTCTGACCCTGAATTTGGGATAGATTGCATCAAACCATTGAAAGAACATTTTCATCAGTGATTGTGTATTGTTTCATAATGGAGTATAATGACAATGGAGAAAAGGTAAATTGTATACCAGTGACAATGCCTTTATAAGAAACTATGTCATTTGGGTTTCTATTTTGTAGGCTAGGGGTCTGCCAAGTATAGCCTCTGGGTTGGCTTCCTGTTTCTGTAACTCAATTTTTATTGGAACCCAGGCACCCCATTCATTTATGAATTGTAAGCTGCTGTGTGTTATGGCATTAGAGCTGAGTAATACTGACGGAGCCCATGCAGCCCACAAGCCTAAAGCCTGTACTATCTGGCCCTTTAAGAAAATGTCTGTCAAACCTGCTATAGATAAAGAAAAATCTCTGAAACTTTTTTAGCATAATGGTGGTAAAATAAAAACAGTGCTTCCAAAGGCAAACTTTGGCAATCAAGTAAGGAGAGGGAAGAGAGAGGGAAAAACAACCTAGGGTACTAGCACCACAGAGCAGAACTTTGTATGAAAAAGAAAATATAGGGCCGGCCCGGTGGCGCACTGCTACAGTGCGCCGCTTGGGAGCGCAGCGGTGCTCCCGCCGAGGGTTCGGATCCCACATACAGACCGGCCGCTCACTGGCTGAACGAGGTGTGGGAGCAACACCGAGGGTTGCGATCCCATTGCCGGTCCCGGTCCGGTACGGGCACGACACTGAGGGTTGCGATCTGTTGCCGGTCACGAAAAAAGACAAAAAGGAAAAAAAAAAAAAAAAGAAAAAGAAAATATAAAAAGAAAACAGCTCATAGAATGGCAGGGCTGGGATATAATCGGCCACTCAGCTTCTTCCTTTACGTACATATCCCTGAATGGCAGGTCGCTAATTTGAGGCACATGCCGGAGAACTGCAACTGAGCACCTGCTCTTTCCTGTCACATTCTGCCTTTTGGTTGCCTCATGCTCTGTGTGTGCACATTCGTGTACTCCTCCCCATGCACCAGCCCTCATACACTGAAGTTATCTACTGTGCTTCCTTCTCCCCAGCTGGCTCGTCTTCAGTAAGACACCCTAATACCCCCAAGTGTCCCTTTTATTGCAGAATTTCCTAGCACCTCACCGTTTAATATTTCTCTCTCTCCTCTCCCCCCCCCCCCCCCCCCCCGCCCCCCCCACCCCC
>NW_007726142.1:290905-317432 GCF_000696425.1 Galeopterus variegatus | reverse complement strand
CCCCCCCCCCCCCCCCCATATCTATCTCGTACCTCAGGATCGGAAATAATACTGACATAGACTTAATTTAGTTTAGATTTTTTTTTTTTAGCGTAGTGCTATTTTCCTCAATATTACAAATTTGACATAAAAATCCTTTTAGAATAGATAATCCTGTCATTAAAATTGCTTCCATTTCTCCCATTTCATCGATGTTTTTCTCTCTACTGGTACATGCTCATCAGCACGTAAATATGTTGGAATATAATACAACTTATTCAATCTTAAAACAGATATACAGACAAAATCTTTGTATGGTCCCATTTTTCTCTCTGCTCTTCCATTAGTCTGCTCTGTTTTACAAATAAAATGCCTCAAAATACTTGACAATGCCTCTTGTTTGCATTATCTTTCCTCCCATTCTCTCTTGAACCTAACACAATCAGATGACCACATTCAGAAAGAATTCTTACAAAACCACCAGTGACCTCCATGTTGCCCAGTTGTGGTGTCAACCCCAGCCCTCATTTTACTCCACCAATCATTAGCAGTTGGGAGAGGTGCGCTTTCTCCCTCCTTTCGCCACATATTCCTCTTTTGTTTCTGAAAAACTTCTCTCTGATTCTCTTCTTATTCACTCAATTATCATTCACAGCCTTTTAATCAGTTACTTCATAGCTCCCTGACTGCTAAGCCTCGGAATGTCACAAAGGATTCTACTTTTTTCTTACTCTAGATGACCTCAACTAGTCTTATAGCTTTCAGTACTATCTCTATGCCAAAGACTCCCTTATGTGTGTGGATAGCCAGACAATTCTGCTGAAATCCATACTAATGAATCCAACTGTTTACTTGACATCACCACCTGCATGCGGTTTTGCACTGTATCCATTCAACTAAATTGGGGTTATGCCTCTCAAAATTTCCTTACCTGTATGATTCTGGGTTTGGATTAGCCCCAAGAGAATTTTTTTGTGTGTGTGAGACTTGAAAGGTGGAAATGAATAGTAGCTTTTACATGTGTAAGGGCTGTGCATGGTGCCAGCACTGCTTCATCTTGTGCCTATAGAAAGTTCATCTTATTTGTCTGCAACAGAAATCAGGGCCACAGAAGCTAGCTCCCCTGCCTCTACCCAGTCACCAGCACCAGGAGCTTCTCTGATTCCTGGGCCAGACAGGTGTGCAGTTCCATGGGGAAGAGTGACACCTTCTTCTGCAGGTGATCAAGGCTGAAGGTATTGAGAAACAAACTCAGACTCTAGTATCTTCTCATGGATTCCAGTTGTGCTTGTTCTCCCTGCTTCACATCCAGATTTTCTTCCCAACTGCTAGCATTGAAGACCAATAGTGACTTCAGACCCACCACTAGATAGAAAGGCAACAGTCCTGAATGGATTCCTTATTAGCGTCCACAATTGTGTAAGGTCAATTACTGTGTTAATTGCCTATAATAAGCTCCTATTCTACATAATTGAAGTGGTTCTGCTTTCCTGCTTGAATCCTAACAGATATACTGTGCTTTATTTTTCCTTATAAAAGCTGGAACCACTTGACATGGTAAATCTTTATTGTTTATTTTCTGACAACCTTCATTGGAAAGTAAATTCCAAGGGGACAGAAAGTTTTGTCTGTTTTATTCAGGGCCATATCCACAGCAGGTACAATAGTGCCTGACTCACAATAAATACCCAGTACATATCTGTTGAATGACTAAATGAATAAATTATAATTATATATTTTACAAGGGATATTTTTAGTTAATCACAATATCAATACATGAAGAGAAACAATGATCAAGAATAAATAAAAATGCTTAAAATGCAGCTTAGAAATATTAGCAGTAAGAAAATAAGCCAATTAGTTGAAAGCCAGAGGAAAAGGACTTTTTCCTCTACTAACAGATTACAGAATGAAGAGTCCAATCCTATATATTACCAGGTGCCTGTCATGACAACTGGGAAGGTTATTCACTGAATGGGCAACCTGCATAGTTTTGTCGACTGGTAAAGACTAATCAACATGGTTCACAGTCAGTGACTGAAATTATGAGAAAGAAAAAGAAGCTGTCAATTATGCAGTTATGTTCCACTTCAAAAATGCTGTATAGTTGCAAACAGACATTTGGCAAAAGAGTTGAACAAGAAACAAGACACACCATAGCAGGCATATAATTTTTTCTTTTCTGCAATACTATGGGTTCTGCCTGAAATTTGTCTGTTTTGTGAGATAAATCCTCTTCTCAAACAGGCAATGGAGTAATTAATTAGACAAAGGAAGAGGCAACTGAGGTGGAATCATGCTAAGCCAAAGCTGTTAAATGAATATGAGCTCTCATACAGAAAACTTCCCCAGTGGTTAGCTAGGTTGTCACCATTTTAGTGCATCTGAGGAAACGTGCTTCAAGATCTGTGTTAGTGTTGGCAGAGAAACGAACTAATTTCAGTTCTCAACTCCTACATCTGATATCAGTCCAGAAACTTTGCAGGGAAACTTATCTAAGTTTGCTGCACAGCCAATCATGAAATTAAAATATTACATGAGAAGATAGCAGCTTACCTGGTGTAAATGGCAATAATAAAATTCAGAAAAAAATTTATTTTTACTTTTTAAAATTTTCAAGTTTGTCAAAAGTTCTCATTCCTAGAAGGTCATAAAAGGACTCGTAAATTTCTTTCCTCTGATTGCACAACTGGCTACAAAATTAGATTACTTCCTGCCACTTCTGCCAAAATAAATATTATTAAAATACTGTGTTCCTCATCTGTCAGTCAGAACCAAAGACCTGTGAAAGATGATGTTTATTTATACTTGTGCACCTTTCCCACCATAGAACTCACATTAAATGTTGCAAAACTCAAGATAGTTTCAGCTGTTTTTTGAAGCAGGTTTTCTCACATCTTCCATCTCACTCATAATATGTAAAATTTTATTGACTGTCCTAAAATGAAAATCCTTCTTCACAGCAATTTATTGAAATAAATTTTTGTTCTGCATATGACTAAATATTCAAGTTTCTTTTTATCAGTATGATAATAAAAGTATGATTAGTTCCTGATTTTGGAAATGATAAGACACTTAAAAATCTCAATTTTCTTAGGAGGATACGTTCTGGGAACAAAGAAAAGATCCAACTGATTGTGTACTAAAAAAACAAATATGATTCAAGTAGATTTTGAGTGAGGGAGAAAAGATTAGTGCTCTGTAGTTTGGTGCTAGAGAAAAGACCCAATTCACATAACACTAGCTTTACTGATTTTTTTTTTTAATAGCTAACTTTTAAAGGTATGTTTTAAATTCCAACTGTGAAAAAGTTTTTGAAACTTTTGATGATGTTGATTTGTGACCCAAGATGTTACTATTGTTTAAAAATAAAACAAAACAAACAAACAAAAAATACACACACAAAAAATCTATTTCTGTTTTTATTGCTGCTATCTTTTGGATTATGCCAGGACTTGAATTTGCCAATAGAGGGCAATAGTCAAACTAGGATAGATTACATCTATCATTTTTGCAACTTCTAATGAGGTAAAAGGACACATAGAATCCTCATCTGCTTTTATGGATATTGCTGTGTAATTGCAGTGTAATTATGGCACACAGCAGCTTCAGAAAATTATCTTTCAAGAAAACAGCTGGTTCTCTTTAACAAACTGAGATGTAATCTTCTCGATTAAAAGAAAAAGTCCAAAGAAAATATTCTAAAAATATATGCTGATAATAAACAAGCAACAAAAAGTGAAATAACATAAAAATTTTAAATGGATAAATCAGAGATGCTGATATGAAAAATAAGACAAACATAAAAAAATTATGAAGGAAGGAGGTAGTTCTGATACATTGTTTTATATTACAGTGTAAACAGACTTCTTTTTCTTGGAAAGATTTTCAAATTTGTTTTCTTCATTTTTCTTTTTTCATTTATTATGTAATTATGTTAATGCATGAGTATATATACTCTGTATATGAGATACACACCCACACAAACATACACCAAGATCTAAAGTATAAGATTTTTTTTTATAACTAACCTTATAACTAGTGATCTGGAAAAATTACAAAATAATTAAGGTTGGGCATTTAATGCTCTAAATTTGTAATTTTATTAAGCTTTTAGATATGCCAATAACCCAATTCACAAGTGTCTCAGTCTATTAAAACTCTATGTATAAAAATGTGAAAGCACTAAACAGGTCACTGAGAGAACAATTATAGATAATTAAGTTTAACAAATAACTGATTTCAATGTTACCTTAAAAGTTAAGTCCTTCAGAGTGGCTTACAGATGACTGGATTTATTTTTTAAAAATGCACAAGGTCAGAAACATAAATTGCAACATTTAAATTTTCTCGTACTCCATTTGATTAGATACAAGTATTTTCAGGTGGTGAGATAGGCTCCATGCGTGAAAAATGAGTTGGTGTTTTCTTTACTCAGAGAATAGCATCTCCTGGAAATACTACAGCATTGAAGGCAAATATCCCTTATAAACCTTATATTTTGAAACTATTTTGTTTAACAACAGAAATAAACGGAGGGTACGTTATTTTCCCTCAGGAGAATTGGTCCTTAGTGATAAAATTAAAACAACTTAATACAATATATAAAATTAAAAACATAAATATGTATATATGTATATGGTATAGCTGTGTGTATATATGATAGGCATAGCATGAAATATACATACATAAAACATAAAATAATAATTATATTCTAAAGTTTTGTTTTGTTTCTAATTGTGCAAAGTAAGTTGAATACAATACTCTTAGTGGTTCTCAAAATGTAGTTGATGAACCATTAACACCAGTACCCTTGGGAACCAGTTAGTTCCCAGTCTGTCCCCATCCCAGACCTCCTGAATCAGAATTTATGGGGTTGGTCTCTAGCAAATTGTTTTTAAACAAGCTTCCAGGTGATTCTGATGCATGTTAAAGTTTGCGAATCACTTCTCTTAGTAAATATGTTATTTTCATAATTATGCTTTGGACAGTATGAATCTAGATCTCATACTGTCTCTAGGCTTGCTTTCATACCAGTTCTGAAGCAGAGTATATTTAATTTCAGTATAATTAACATGCTCTTATCAAACAGATTGTTTCTTTACTACTATTGATGGAACCTTTTAAAAACTCAGCTTGTAATCAAATCTTTACAGAAGCTTTATAAAATTAGCTATTGAATTTAGACCTTATAAGTTCATAACAATCATCAAGAATTCAAAAAATTAGAAAGCTTGCAATACAAAAGTTTAAAAAATTACTAAATATCACAATGCAGTTTGATAATGAACTTGAGCTTCAAATCTAAATCTTTTAACTTTTGTGTTGAATTTTAATCAGATTAAATTGGAGGCTATGGTTTTCAACTAAGTTTCTCTATCAATGATATGATAGCCGTCAGATAACTCATGACAGACATTTTATACTAGACACATTTTCAAAGTAGCTGACTATTTCACAGAATATGTTTGTCAGTCTGTGTATCTGGATGTTTCCCTGTCTTTCTGTGTGTGTGAGTACAGCTTCACCAAAAGTCATTACGACAGCTTCTTTTCACATTTTATCAACACCGCAGCTTTAGCAGAGGCGCACCCTAGAACATATTTCTCAACACTAGGAAACAAAGTATGCTTGACCATCAATAAGGCATCCTCCTTCTTGCATGTGTGGTTACTATCTTTTCTAAGAGCTGTTGTTGGGCGCTTCCAAGAGATGTTGCTGTCTTAGGCACCTAGCCAAGAGAATGTGACATTTAAGTCCACTTGCTGACTTTTCTCAGTTATTAACATATCATTCTGAAACAATTGTCATTGTATGATTTTCCTCTTACTGCTTGACTGCACCCCTGCTGTAAACCTGTAGAATTGAAGGGTTAGTCTTTTCTGTTTTGTTTTGTTTTTTTGGATTTTTTTTTTTCTGTTCTCAGAGCTAACCATAGCACCTGGCAAATTATAGTTTCCCAACATTTGTGTCAAATAAATGAAGTGATTGAATGAGAAACTCAATAGTAGATGTTCAGTTTTGCACAATTAACTCTATAATGAAAAGGTGATGCTTTTATTGTACAATTTATACTTTTTTTGTTAATGTCATAAAAGGGATATAATCTCTATATATTATAATCTGTTTAAAACAAAATTATCTCAATACTTCTGACTGTATACACAGTTCAGAAATGTTTATTGCTGTTATCACTGAAACCAGTGTTGCTATGGACCACATATGCTTTACAGAAAATAAAGGGGCATGATAAAATTGACAGTGTTGTTTAGCTCCTAAACTCCAACCCCTAATTTTCCAGCCAATGATTTCCAGGTTTCTTTTGTGAGTGTTCATGAACTATTCCTCCCGTAAACTACATGATTTCAATTTTTCTTCTCTTTTGCTCTGATTCCCAACATACATGATTCTCTATGTTCGCAATATCTGCAAAAAACACAGATTCAGATCACTGAAATCACAGAGGAATATTGCTCCCTTTCCCTGCAGATTCAGCTGAAAGCAGCTCTGTCCCAATCTGTTCCTCACCTAGTGAATTTGCATCCGACCCCAATAAGCAATATACCCTTTACTCCCTATGGGCAGCATAGCTGGCTGTTTGATATTCTTAATCTTGACTATTGCTCCTCACACTTTTCCATTAACAAATCTTTACAAGCAGAGGTGAGTAACATATCTAAGATTGATGTATATTTCTTTTTTTTTCCTTTAAAATCTCTGCAAAAGTTTATTCTATTCCATAATTCAATAATGTTTTAATATGAAAATAAGGCTTCAAATTACCTTAAATTAGGTGTAAATTTTTTCCTCTAGAAAGGTGTGCTACATGTTTCCTGTATGCTTTTAATAACCACCAGGCACACACTTGCATAATCTTGTAAGTACTCATGGCCAATTTGAGAAGCTTAGCCTTGTTTGAATTTTAATGGAAGAACTCATTATTTTTTTCTTCACTGTTTATTGGAGACACCTGTATTAGAAGTCAACTTTCAATGGAAGCTTAAGTGTGGGGCAATCTGAATAGTAAACATCTTGCAGTATTCAAAATTGTCCCTCCCCCTGCCAATGTTAAATTTTTATCCTTGAAAATAGCAACTGCCCATCAATTAAAAAGCTGATTCTCTTGACAGAGAACTTCAGACAGGCCCGTACTACAGAACCTCAACATATACTCAATTTGTTTGAATTTCAAAATGCATTTGACTTAAACTCTTAAATGGGAATTCCTCAAAAACCAAGATCACATCTTGAAGCTATGATTTTCCATCCAAAGATCCATTTAGACTTTAAACATAGTACTCCATGAATTTGTTCAGTCATTACACTCATTGAGTTTAACTGTGCTATCTAATCATAAGGTAATAAATATCACAACAATCTTGTTTGTTTAATCTTAAATTTTTAATAAGACATATAGTCACCCTTGCCTTAGATATGCAGAAATATCTTTTTAATTCATGCGTGATTAATTTGATCTCAAAAGGCAATTGTACATTTTAATTACATAAAATCTGATACTTGATTAATTTGAGTAACCTAAAATGAAAACACATATTCTAACTATAATAAACTATAATAAAACATATAACAATAATAAAATATATTATTAAGTGATAATTATTTTGAAGAAATGTTCCAGGGACAGAACTTTATCAGCATTACATAGGCAAAAGGACATTGTTATATATTATGACTTGCACGATACTGGAAAGAGTTTATGAGAGATTTCTGAGAAACAGGTAGGCATTGCTATAACCTTACATATCCTTTCTGAGAATGCAAGTTAACTGAAATATTAAGTGGATAAATATTTAATCCTTGTCTGGAGGACAAGATAAATTAACTAGAATGATAGCTATATGAAAATGCACTTGGAATGATGCACAATAGTGGTTAATACCACATGAGGGAATATAGGCAAATGGTTTAATTGAACCAAAAAAATAAAATTGCATCAAAGTTCACAGTTCTAAAATGTCTAAACCAAAGTCAACTTTTATTGATATTTAAAGAGTGAAACCACTTTCATCGATCGATTTTGTGCGGCAGATGATGCACTATGAGAGACACATCTATAATGTGCTATACAAAGCATTATAAGTAGTGTTGGCAATATATTAAAAATAATGTTGATGTTCAAAACGAGTTTTGACTGATAGTTAAATTTTGGAACAGATGACTTTAAATAGTTTCTGAACTTATTTTACGGTGGATTTAACATTAAAAGCAGAACTTGCATTTCTAAAAACTGACTCAATTATTAAGAAAAAAGTTCCTTTTGATGTAGACTATTGGAAGTAAAATTTTCCAATGCTATGTGAACCAACATTTGAGTTTACTCTGTGTGTAGAAGACTGAATTATTTGTCTCGAGGATTTATGCAAGAAAAACTCAACATAGCCTTCTTGGGTTAAACTTAGAAGGGAAGTAACAAGAAATACGTGTGTGTGTGTATATATATATATATATGTATATATATATATGTATATGTATGTGTATATATATATGAAAGACATGAATGCACACATTATACCTAAATACATACACATCAATAAACACTAAAAATGTTGCTAACATTACTTTTTTTTTTAATTGGTAGTAGTAGAAGTAAACTACAGTATTAGTTTTACAATGGGAAATTATAAGTCATAGCCCGATTATTTTTAATTAATTTTATCCAAACTTCTATATGGTGACTTGGTTAATATGATTTTAATTCAATATAGAATAAAAAATAACTTTTTCTTTTCACCTCCGAACAATCACATTTTCAAATAAGATGAGTCATAAGAATCCCAAGAAAGTAAACAAGAATAACAACAACAAAAATACTAGAAAACTTGCTTGACTGTTGTTAGCATGGTAATTATTATTAATTTGAAGACAATCATGTTTATAATGCAAAATTTAAAGGTTTAGATTTTGGAGGATTGAGGTTTAGCATTTGCCACAGCAAGATCCATAACGATTCTAGCATAAATGTTGTTTTAGCATCTGGAGAGATTTGTTTTCCCCTTGAGACTCTCTGTTTCCAGTTTTCTAAGATTTAGGTGCTTTTATGAAATAATACACTGTTTGCTTCCTCCTCGAATGTAGGTTCTTGCAGAAACCTGCTTTAACTCAGTACATAGTTAAGTTTCTCATCTACTGCTCCTTCTTTCTGCAATTCTGTTACTTTCACTAGTTTGGTCCAGGAGCTGCATGGGGACTTCAAATCAAACTGCTGCATCTGTCATAAGGCTCATCTCCACAAGGCACTGTATTCAAAAAGAATCACAAGTCAAATTCCAATTCTCTTAGTAAAGAATACATGCCTTTAATGAAGTCTCTTGAACAGGGTACCAGAAAATTATGCTGTATAATACCGAGCAAAAATTTCTAAAAGAAACAGTTATTTACCCCTCTGTTTCTCTAAAATCCAATCCTCTGGCATGCAGCTAAGTACACCCTATTCCCCCCTCAAAATCCTTTAATAATTCTCCCCATCCCCACACTGGTTTTGCTCTTGTCCTTATTTCCCGTCCCATTTTCTGGAAACATGTTATTATAATCCAGTACCCTCAGGGTTCTTGAAAGAAACAGACGGAACCCGAGCTGATGGTTCACCAGAGAAGTTCCGCTTTATTTGAGGGAGAAGCATACATTTATATAGAGCCGGGTTCCGGGGGAGGGTGGTTAGTACACGGGGCAGTAGTTGATTGGCCGGAGGCGGGTAATGATTTCTGATAGGCTGCACCTTGGCGCCAGCGAGATTGTTAGGACCCGGAAGAGAAAAGCGCCATGTTTTAGGGAGTGCCTCCTTTGGGGTCTTCTATGGGGCCTTACAGTTCTTATATTTATATTTATACTCTATAGAGTGTTGGACAATATAAGAAATCAAACTAACAAAAATTTTCCTTAATAAAAAGGAATAGGAGGGAGAAGGAAGAAGAGAAAAAGCTGCAGATATCTATTTTAATTTTTACCCTTGTTACATATTCCCATACCCAACGTGCTTTTCTTTGAGCTAAGTTTGGCTCTATATGTACATTTTCTCAATTGTTAAGTTAACAGTTGTTTTTCCAGCCTCTTCCACCTCTCCTTCCTTCTTTTCTCTACTAATCTTTCCTCCCTTTTTCTTCCTTTCCTCCTAGTTATATTTCATACAGTTCACATGTATGCTAAGGTCCCACTACCATCTTATAATGACTTTTATTGCCAAAGTAAAGTATAGTTAAAGGGAAAGAAGACTTTGAAAATGGGAAGAGTACAAAAGGCCATTGGATTTTATAAAGGCAACGGGTTTACAAAGTATCTTTATGCAGGGAGTGGTTTTTCTTACAGAAGTTGCCTATATAAACCTTGCTTTTCATCATTTCCTCAGGCCTCAACTCTGAACATGTCCTAATTGTTGAAACCTGTCATTATGAATAATGTTTGCAGTGTTGCTTCTCCCACATAGCACATTTGAATTCTGACTTTTTCCCCCTGAAAACAATGAATGAATCTAGTGGTTGTTATTTTAGTTATTGACGGGGGCTCATCGGGGGAAATTGGACTTTTTCTGTCACTTCAAATCAGATTTTTATGTGATTTCCTCTGATTCCAACTGCAAGTATTCATATTCACTGAGACTGTTGTGCCTACTGTGTTCCAGGCACTGCACTACGTGCTTTACATAATTAACACATTTAAACCTTAATCTGTAAAATTGCAGATATTACCAACCTTACTGTTGTACCTTCCACTTCCAGATCTTCATTTGCCAGGAGGATGCACACACCACCCATTTCTACCTACATTTGCTTTTCTCATTTCCCTCCCTCCCCTGCAAGAACTCAGGTTTGATCATCACTTTATAAAGTCAGTGATTTGTCTTCTCATTCAAAATGGCAGAATCATGTGATCTACTAAAAGCTCTTTTGTGGTAATTGATTTATCACTCTTATCATTTAATTCAATGCATAGAGCTGAAATTTTAGTTTAATAGCTAAGTGCACTCAAGAGGATTTCCCACATTAATGTAGGGCTGTGGCAATTTCTTAGAGTTCTGAACTTATAAAACTGACAAAATATAATGTAGTAATTACATGGCATGACTTTTCTGATAGAAATGTACTAATGAAGGGTAGTATACTGGGTCACCTTTTATTAGTCCTTGTAAATACCTACAAATAAAAACAGAAATGAAAGAAGAAATTACCTAGTTTTTAAGGTAGTGAAAAAATTGGGGAGCCTTAGGAATATATGAGAAAGACCAAGTGTCAAAAAAATGCTATGAAAAGTTAACAGGCCTTTGCGCATAGACAAAGTGAAACATTCTCATTTAAGTATTTTGGAAAACAGAAAATCCCTTTTATCTCTCTATTCCTCGAACTGCATATGATCACAATATTGGATAAATGCAGTTCATCTAATTCAATCTTTAAGATAGACTATTTTGTAATTTTTGTGAAAATTCTCTTTTTCTTTTCTCTCTCTATTTTTTGGTCAGGGGATTTGAGGTTACAGATCATGTGAAGTTCCACTCATGTTTGAAAAAGCTGAATATCTTCTTTCTTGCCATTTCACAAGGGTTAGAAAAAGTATGTGTTCTAGTTTGAATACATATTCAGGCTGTATGTTAAATATAATTATTTAAAAACATATTCTAATTTGGTCAATTATTTTAAAGGTAGTTATAAACTTGGTAGCGTATGTGCTGCATGTGTGGCAGTTTTCTGTGCTGTATGTGTGGCAACTTAAAATCTAAAGAGGCTTTTGCGGGAATCATAGTGTGAATAGTTTTCCAACTTGCTAGAAAAGCAGGGTAAAAATGTAGAAGCTTTTACTGTTTTATCCCCTGATTCTATTTTAATATTTTTCAGTTATGTAACTATTCTCTTCATTATAAACATCAGGGTCACAGAAGGAAATATTTGCATTGAGTGACCTAATAGGTAAAGACACAAAAACATAGCTTTGGAGTTTTACTCATAATGTTTCACATATGATTATTAAAGATCATTATAGTTATAAAAATCATTCATCAAAAAGGAGTGCTCACTGGGTTCAGGATACACTACCCCAAAATATGTCACTTCGGCATATTGAGTATTTTAAGCTGAAAGAGATTAAGATAACTGCAGAAGCAGGGAAGTCTCTCTGACCATCTCCCACCCTTCTCTCCTGAAACAGGCCATAAAACCTAGTTGACCTTCCCCTGAAGTAGGTCATTCCATATGTGTCCTCCCTATACCCAGAGGAAAAGAATATCCTTATCTTTGAAGACATCGGGACACACAAAAAGAATCTAAACAAGTAAGACTTGCTAAGTTTGCCCCAGTTTATTACCATTGGATCATGTTATTTGTCCTCCAATCATACTTCTGCACAAATGTCCATAAAAATACAGCTTCCCTGCTTCTTTGGTGCCTTTATGTCTGAAGTCTTCCAAATCATGTAAAACTTATATTAAATAAATATATATGCTTTCCTCTTGTTAATGTGTTTTTTGTTATAGAGATCTTAGCCATGAACTTAGTGATTGGGTGAGAAAAGATATTTCTTTTCAGCCCGTACATCTCAAACAAAAATAATTCTTTCAATAAGTGTTTCTTATTTTATACAATTTCTTGAAAGTTTAACCTCATTTATTGCAAGGTGCACAATTTTCAAATTTATAACATCAAAATATTCCTTTAGATATGCTAGCCAAGCAAAAGAAACATCTATTTTTCAAATATTTTTAAATACTTGGTAATATTACAAGAATACAAAATGATCTTAACATGCTTGAAACTTAAATATAAATAATGAAATCATAATTGTGTTGCTGTGTCACTAAAATAAGTGTTGAATGGTTAACACTCATATTAAACAGAAGATTTAATAAATTTTCCTTGTTTTTAAAACACCATTGATTGTCACCAAGATGTGACAATTTAGTAACAGCTGTTTAGAGAAGAATTATAATAAGTAAATTTATAAATTTTTGGTTTATCAAGATTTCAGAACTGTTAAAGTAAAAATATAAGTATTACATACATTGTATTCATATATAGACACATGCATATACATACATATATACATACACATGCAAGTGTGTGTGCACACACTCACACATATAATTATTTTCTAGAATTTCTTGCCTGCTGTTCCAGATTCCCGCCATCATAAGGAGAAGAAACAAGCTGAGTGTGAGAGTTCTCCAGGTGTGGTGTACACAGTTTCAGATGTAAAACACATAGGCATCCACTTTTGAATGGAACTGTTATGCAAATTTGTTATTTGAGAGAACACTATGATTAACACAATGATTAACATTAATTACACATGATTATACCTAGAAAAAATATATATTTAAAATATGATATTTAAAAAAAAGTCTGCTCAAATTGGCAGTTTTCTTTCTCTATCAGTGTGATCTATGAATGTTGTTGTAACTCATGGAAGGCTGTCTACTTCTGCATGAACTCAACTGATTCTTTGTTTTTTATTTGATGGAATTCTGATGTTGGAGTTTGTTCTGTGGCCATCAGTGTCTCCACTGGCCTACCTGTTTTTTTTTTTTTTTTTTTCTTTCTTTTCCAGGAATTTGCAGTCATACGTACGTCTTACCTCTGTTTCTGTGGCTGGAACCATTCAGCAACTGCTTCTCTTAGTGGAAGGAGCTGTACAGAATCAGCAGGCTAGTTGTATAGCTTCGCAACAGGTAATGTAATTAATATTTACAGATAAGTGAAGCTAACAATGCTAGCAAGATGTTCTTTCCATCCAGGAGCAGAGTTTTCCTGCTTGCCATGGCTGCTGTCATATCTTTTGTGGATAATCAATTCAAAAAATTCCTTTCTGATTCACAGGCTACTTATACTTTATAACATCTTTCTTTGAGGCCTGAAGATTTTGCCCTCAGAATCTACTGTCCTAACAGAACTTCTGATAGGTTAGTTTTTTCAAAATAGTTTATACAAGTTGAAATGAAACAAACCAAAAACAACCCCACCTGCAAACAAAACAAAATGAAACAAAAAAACCCCTCAGTCAGACCTGCTAAAACATAGTCACCATTTATTTAACAATAACTATGGTTTCCTCAAAAAATTAGAAAAGATATGTCAATGGAATCAAATTCATGTTCTATGGATAGTGTCCCAATGTTTTTATAACATAATAGTAATCCAGCTCTAAATCTTTAAAGCTCTTTGAAAATATTTAGAAACTGAACAAGACTCAAAACAATCAGTAATATAACTGCAAAAGTAAGTTACAATGTGCCCATATCTGTTTAGGCTAGAAGCTTCTATTATTTATACTATTTCTCATTTCCATGGTGTACATACTTTCACAATGGATAATTTCATGCTACTGGCTCTTGGGAGGTAGTACTAGCTAGCATCAGCACACCACTGGATCTAAGTGATTGTTCTTATATTTCAAAGATTATGTGAAATATTATGGAAATGTCAACACAAAAAAATTGATCGTAAGACTTTAACGATTTCCCAGTGTTTCACGTCAAAATCTTAACACATGATACTCTTTTATTTTCATGGCAATTTTTAATTTAATTGATGATTGTCTGCCGCACCACAATAAAAGAAAGAACTCCATGAAAATTGGGATCACATCTGTTTTACAGACTTTGTGTGTCCAGTGACTACAAAAGGAACTAGCACATAATAGGCCAATCTATTAACATTGTTAAATAAATGTCAGTCAACCTTTTAAATTAAAATGCTACATATTTAGTTTCAAGTTAATTTAACATGTTTCATTTTATAAGTCATTAAAAATTATTTTGCTAAAAAAATCTTGGAAATATATACTCGGATGGATATATAACTTATTGCTAATCTTTAATCCCACTTCTTGTGTAGATATCTCCTTTGTAAAGATAGCTTTATATTAAATTAAAAAAAAAACACCTCCTTTTATAGGCCATATATGCCAATTCGTAAGCAAACTCTGATGCCTACTTAAGTGATAATATTTGGAAAATAATTTAACTTCTGCAGAAATCAATTTCAGCCATATGACTTTGAAATACAAGAATAGGAAAAAAAAAGAATTAAAAACAATTTATATTGCTACTAAAACATAAAGTTAACTTGACTTTATTTTTAAAAAATCCTTAGTATTTCAATTTTAATACCAAGCTATGGTATTTCATTATTTTTATAATCCATTTAAAATATTTATTTTGGGGGCTGAGCCCGTGGCGCACTCGGGAGAGTGCGGCGCTGGGAGCGCAGCAGCGCTCCCGCCGCAGGTTCGGATCCTATATAGGGATGACCCGTGCGCTCACAGCGCTCACTGGCTGAGCGCGGTACAGCCAGTCTCACAAAGGACAAAAAAAAAAAAAATTTATTTTGGGGCCGGACCATGGCTAACTTGGGAGAGTGTGGTGCTGACAACACCAAGTCAAGGGTTAAGATCCCCTTACGAGGGCCGGCCCCGTGGCTCACTTGGGAGAATGCGGTGCTGACAGCGCCGAGGCCACAGGTTCATATCCTCTATATAGGGATGGCCAGTGTGCTCACTGGCTGAGCGTGGTGCAGACCACACCATGCCAAGGGTTGCGATCCCCTTACAGGTCAAAATAAATAAATAAATAAATAAATCCCCTTACCTGTCATCTTAAATTAAAAAAAAATAGTAATAATAATAATAATAAATATATATATATATATTTACTTTGCATTTACCATGTGTTAGTATTTAATATACAAATACTATGGTGAAGTACACAGAATAATAATCTTATAGGAGATATATTTAAGGAAGAGATAAAATACAAATAAGAAAACAAGTTGATAGCAGTGATATGAGCCCTGAGGAAAATATATAGGACATAGGGACAATTCTATATATTTTCATTTCAGAAGAGACCTGAAAAATATGAAGAAGTGGAGAGGCAGTTTCAGCAGCAGGTATGAAGGCCTTCAGTTGGAGTGAGTTTGCACGTTAAGGGGGCAAAATGAATCCCACTGCAGAAAGTCTGCTGTGAGTGAGGGGAATGAAGGATAGGAGCTGAGGCCAAAGAATAGGTCAGAGGATTTCATTTAGGCACCTGTGGGTCACGTGAAGGAGCTTAGATTTTGTTATAAACGTGATGGGAACCTTTGGAGATTACAAAGAGAGGAGTCATGAATCTGAAGTAGAATTTTTAAAGATTTCTCTGACTACTATGTACAAAATAGATTTTAGGCACACACGTGGGACCTGCCAAATTAGTTATGAAGCTCTTGCAGATGAGGGATGACAGGCATATCAGAAATCATTTTTAAAGGAGAGTTGCCAGGACTTGGTAATGGATTATTATGGGATATGAAGGAAAGAGAAGTTAAGAATAACTTCTAAGTTTGGCCTGAGAAACTAGAAGGATTACCATACTGTTTATTGAATTGGGAAGACTGGAGTTAAAGTGAATTATATTTACTAGGTATTTATTATACGAATCTGCAGAGCTGAAGATATGTTCTTCAGAGTTAATGATGATGACATTAGATGGTATTTATAGCCTTGAGGCTAGATGAGATCACTAGTGAGTGAATACTGCTGGAGAAGACAAGAAACCCAGGAACTGAGCACATGGGCACTCTACCCTTTAGTAACCCAAATTAGCAGGAAGATCTAGCAAGAGACTGGGCAGTTGCAGCCAGTGAGTCAGAAAGAAAGCCAAGAGTATGATTTTCTAAAAGCCAAGCAAAACCACAACATAACAAAACAAAGAATCAAAAAACAAGTTTCAAAAACAGAATGTTAAGTCATGTAAGTGAAGAAACACACTGAATTTTACAATTTCATTTGAACAATTTCATTAGAGTAGTGAAGAAGAAAACCTAATTGAACTAAAGAGAAAGTGAAGGAAAATATGAATAGAGGCAGGATATAAAACTCTTTAAAGGAACTTTGCTACAGAGAATAGACAAATGGAGAAGAGCTGGATATAATTCAGACAAATGAGTTAAGATTTTGTTGGTGTTTTTTAGCAATGAAATATATGGAAGCATATTTGTGTGTTGGTGGTAATGACGCAGTAGGAGAAAAAGAAGTGAAGGAAATGCATAAGAAAAATCCTTGAGTAGACAAGAGGGAATTTAATTTAAGATACAAGTGGCCAGTGATAGTAGCAGAAAGAAGTCATCATCATAACAAAAGGAATGGAAAGTTGAACTAAAGGTCCAAAAACAAAATATGTCTCCTCTGGTTGCTACTATTTTATCATTGAAATAAAAAAGTGAAGCTATCATCTGACAATGGGAATAATTGAATGAATTGATGTAGAAGATTAGAGAATGAAGAATGTAAAATAGTCAACTTAAAAGTTAACAGTAAATGATGACAGAATTGCTAAGCACATTTAGGGATGGCTGAAAATTTGGTGTCATGAAAGAAAATGAGAGCAGACATCAGAAATGTGTGTGTGTGTACTTGTGTGTTACAACTTTATATGCTAAGATGAAGTCAAGGATGATGTGTAAACCCTATAGAGAAGAATCCTTTCTAAATAGTCATACTATGTTAATTAATTTGTTAAATACTTTGACTAATACTCCTGAATACAGGCAAGCTGTAGGTAAAGAGCTTGTTAAAACTGGCTTTAGATTTGCTAGGAGGGTATGGCTAAGGTAAAGATTCACAAAACTTTTGAATATGGATCAAAGAGCATAATTTTAGTAATAGACTATATAATCTAAACCCAAGAGAAGAAGTGAGGAGGTGAAGAAATAGTAAATAGTGAAAAAAATGTGGGTAAATGTATCAACCAACTCTTAGAATGAAATGAGGTAGCTTATTTGCAAATATGGGCACAAAAATTATTTCCAACAGTGTTTGCACATCAATTTGCAATATGATTGTCCACTACACTCATGAAAAGTGGAAAGTATTTTCTCACCCCTTGAGTCTGGGTTGTCCTTATGACTAGCTTTGACGTATCGAATGCAGTGGAAGTGATGCTGTGTGACTTCTGAGCCCAGGCCTCCAGATGTCTCACAGCTTCTGCATTTGCCTTCTTGAAACACTGCTGCTCCCATGTAGTAAAGTACATGTTAGCCACTTACAAAATGAGAAATTATACAGAGAAAAAATTGGCCGATCGGCGGTATCAACCACCAGACAATTGCCAATACACAAACTAATAAGATAATAAATTGTGATTTAAAGCTATTACATCTTTGAATGTTTTTTTACATAGCAATAAACAACTTATACAGAAACATTAGAGTACATGAACTAGAAAAATAAAATACAATGGGCTGTGTTAATTGCTGCTCCAATTCAGTCATAGCCCCATCTAAATATCCTGTTACATAAAGACTAAATTGTAATGCTTACAACTTAACTTGTATAAAATAAAAAGGGGAAGAAAAAAGAATATGGTTAATATAAATAATACAATTATATAAATAGATTAAAGACTGAATTTGTCATTTTATTTTTTAAAAAAGCTCCAGAGAACTCAAGAAACCATTGCATACCATGTTCCTTACATTCATCGATACCGATTAACATTCTAGCACAGGGACCACTCAGTCCTTTCAAAGCTTCAGCATCAGTTGGCACTTCAGCAAAATCAACCACATTAGTGGTTTGATTAACTACACTATGGATTACCAGCCTCCCGTTTCCCACTGGAAAGGAGTTCAACCCACTTTCAAGCACAAGCACATGAACAAAACTATCCAAAAGTTTCATATTCGAGTGTTTTTCTTGGGACCACTCCTGATACCAGTTTCTGTGCCAGATCCAGTCAGCAGACAGAAACCAAACCAGTTATTTGAAGAGAGAAAATGTTATGTAAATAATCATTAACTAGTTAGCTAAAAGGGTAAGAAGAGATTTTTTTTAAGTATCATAATTGTAGCCATTACAGGGAGCAGCTAAAACTCCCAGAGTTGAAAGAATACATGAAACATATTGAACTTATTCAATTTTGTAGGAAAGTGCCTTAGGAGCTGAGACTTAAATCTCTAAGGAAGAGGTCCTGGCTCTCTTGATTTTGGTGTTTCCCAGCTTGGGAGTTTTATAATCCTGGAATCCTGACTTCTAAAATTAGGGCACCAAGTTAGTGCTGTTCTCTCTGGAAGCTAAACGCAGTGAAGCTGATTACGGAAGGGTTGGAAAAAACTGCAAACCAGATTCTGGTATAAGAAGAAATTGTTCCTGCTTAGGTAAAGAAACATTGCTGCACTGACTCAGGGATCATGGTTAGTTAGGAAGCCCACAAGATGCCCCCAAATCAAATAGAAACAAGCAAGTCCCTCTTCCTCCTCCAGGATCGTAGTTTTATTCTACAGTAAAAACAACAGCAGCAGCAACAACAACCATCATGGAACCAGTCAGCAGAGCAGAAATGTGTTTTGCAGATTTCCAGTTTCAGTATCACAAAACAGAGTATACAAGTGTACTTCAAAAAGTTCATGGAACGATTCATATTATTTTTTAACTCCATTTTTTCACAAACTTTTTGAAGGACCTTTATAGAAGGGGGAGTTTAGAGACAAGGACAATAACTTAATAACCTGAATATGACCCAGAGAAGAAAAAAGAATGAAAGAAAAAGATTAGGGTGGGGAAGACGAATTTAAGAGTTGAGACCCAATATTAGTGAGGGTTTAGTGGCATAACCCCTTTACTTTGGGTTCATACCCTGTGGTGTAGCACTGAAAGGTTCAGAAATAAAAAAATAAAAACAACAATAAAATCATTAAACAAAAAATAACAATAAAATCATAAAAACAAAAAATAATTTCCTGCAGGGACTGCAGCCCAGTTTAGAATCATCTCAATCCATAGAACTAATTAAGTTGATTCCAGATTGCCACAACCCAAAAGCACTAATAAGAAGCAAATAGAAATTGTATCTGTAATACTCTGATATTATCATAGGCATTAAGTTATGTCCATAAACAATTTTTCAAAGATAATACTTTTCAGACAATACATGTGAACCAGTATACGACTGAGGCACAGTGAGGAGGATATAAAATAAACTACTATCACTCAATGAGAAGACAAACCACACAATTTTAAAAATGGCATATGTACTGCTAATAAGAATATGTAAGAGTTTTAAATATCATTAGTTATCAGGCAAATACCACAATTTGATACTACAATATATCCACAAGAATAAATAAAAAAAAGACTAAAGATGCAAGTGTTGGTGATTATATGCAACAACTGGAATTTTATACTGTCGGGCCTTTAAAAACTAACACCACCCTCGCACTTGGGAGAGTGTGGCGCTGGGAGCGCAGCGATGCTCCAGCCGTGGGTTCGGATCCTATATGGGAATAGCCGGTGCGCTCACTGGCTGAGCGTGGTGCGGGTGACACTGCACCAAGGGTTGTGATCCCCTTACTGGTCACGAAAAAAAAAAAAGATAAAAAAACCCAAAAAAACAAAAAACTAACACCACCTTAAGTGACATTACAAGTGGATTAACGTGGCAGCCTAAGACTGCGCCCGGAGGAAGTAGGGTGGGAATGTCTGTGGGAACCTTGCCTTAGCCCTTATTGGCTACACTTGTGAACACTGCATGATTGCAATAGATAGGCACTGAGACAGGAACCCTTAAGCTGATTGGAGGATGTAAAAAACCTGCCTTCCCCATTTGCCTTCAAAAGCAAGTGCTTGTGTTATAATAAACAGAACTGCTTCGACAGAACCCCCGCCGCGTCTGAGTGTCCTTTAACTGGGCTGGTTTGGGGCCAGCGGTGTGCTCACCTCTCTTCATGGCTCTCTTCCCCTGTCTCCTTCCAAAGGGGACAGGAGGGAAAGAGGAATCCGGGCCATTCGCTCGCCCACCAATAGGAACAAGGCTAGGGCTGTTCCGGTCGGCCGGCGGCAGACTTGACAGTATACATTGTTGGTAAGAATGGAAAATGGTACAACATGTTCAGAAAAATGCCTAGCAGTTTTTTATAAGCCAGAGCATATGATTCCAAGTCTGGGTATTTACCAAAGAAAAATGGAAGCATAACGTCCACAGAAAAACTTGAGACAAAGGTTCACAGCAATTTTATTCATAATTTCCAAAAAGCTGAAATATCCCAAGGTATCTGTCAATAGGAGAATGGATAAACTATAATATATGCATACAACGGAATACTACTTAGTAATAAAAAGGAATAAAAAAACGTGAAAACATAGATGAAACACAAAAACTTTACATTTAGTGAGAGAAGCCTTCGGACACAAAATACTACATACTGTATGGTTCTTTTTACATAAAGTTTCCTCCCGCCTGCAATAAAACCTCACAACAAATATATAGTGAAATAAAATCAAACATGGCTTTATCTTGAAAAGGGGAGCAGAGGTTAACTTGGAAGGACACTTTCTGAGGTAACGGTAATGTTGTATATCTTGATCTGGTTTTAGTTATGTAGGAAATCCTTTAAAAAACATCGTCAAGTGCACAAATCTTTTTATCATATGTAATTGTTACCCTAAAGAACAAAAAACTATAAACAAATGTTGAACTCTGGTTAATGATATGTATATCAAAAATATTATGTAGAAGAATAATGATATCTTCAACTTTTTAGAAATTTATAGTAAATATCATAGCTTGATAGATGTAAAGGGAATGTATAAAACGGTAGATATGTGATAGTGATCAAGCAAATATATTAAAATGTCAATATAGGTGGTATGTATATGTGCATTTAGTGTAACAATCCTGTAACATGACTGTTGAAAATTTTACGTAACAAAAATGTTAGAAAAAAAGAAAAATGTGCACAGCAGGAGCCAAGTCAACATGTTAACATGAAAATTAACTAGCAGAACAAATAAAAAGCACTGGCCTACAAGGTTCCAAGATTGAAGTCATCAATCAAAAGCCTTAAAAAGCTATGCTTTAAATATGAAAAGAATATAAAAAGCAAGTTTGATAATTATATCAGGTAACTGGGAATTATTTGTTTTTAAAAGACCCTATCATGTCTGAAAGAAAACCTAATATATATTCTAGAACAAAAAACTAAAATGAGAACTCAGAAAATGGATTTACTAGCATATTTGATTCACCTCTAAGAGAAATTGGTAAATTGCAATATATATCAGAAATAAATTCTACAAATTAAGCATAGAGATAAAATAAATAGAAAATACAGAGAACAATCTGGGAAAACAATGAGGTCTAACATTTATATAATTGGTGCCTCAAACTAAGGGGCAAGATTTAAGCAAAAACAATGCTTGAAAAAAATAAATAAATGGCTGATAATTTTCCCAAACTCATCAAAGACACCAAACCACTCCTCCAAGGGAACCGTCACATCCCAAGCACAAAACGTGCAAAGAAAACCACACTTAGGCACTTCTTACTAAAACTACTGAAAATAGAATGCCAAAAGGACATGTCAAAAAGTAGTGAAAGGAAAACAAGGCAAGTTGCCTTTATAAGAGACTTTACTTCTGAACAATACAAGGTAAAAGGCAAGAAACTGATATCTTTAAAGAGATTTTTACAAATAAATAAATGTCAGTCTAGAATATATACACACTGAAAATATCTTTCATAAGTGAAGGCAAAAGTAAAATGTTTTTAGATAAATAGAAACTGAGAGAATTAATCACCAGCAAAAACACATTAAAGAAAAGACATAAGTGTTCTCTCTAAAAGCAGAAAAATCATTCCAAAAGTATAATCCAATGTAAAGAAAGAAATGCAGGATAATGAGAAGTTTCAACACAATCATAAATATGAACAAATAGTTTTATCAACTAATAATAACAATTTAATCAAAATTTAAATGCCCAACATAAACAGTAAGTCAAAGGAAGTAAACCAATTTATAATGTTCTAAGAACCCTTATTGTCTGAGAAGAAGTACATGTACAAATTAGCATAATTAAAAAGAAACATTCATATGTCAGTGATACATAATGTAATTCTAGGGAAAATGTTAAAAAACTACCAAGACTTTATGTGTTAAACTAACAGAGGAAATCTAGAATAATAAAATCATCAAATAAAATGAGTCTAGAAAGAATAGAAAAAAACATAAAACTAGTATAAACCCTAGAAAGTGTGTACTAGGATATATATTTAAACCAAATATATCAGTAATTGTATTAAATGAGTGAACTAAAATATCCAATTAAAAGAAAGCATTATCCCACTGAAAAAAAATATGTAAATTGTTTAGAAGGGAAATAGACAAAATATTCAGATACATAGAAGTTGGAAAATGGCTGGGAAAAAGTACACCATGTAAAACAGTATGCAAAGAAGAGCTCAAATAGCTACACTAACATCAAACAAAGTGGATTTTAAGGCAAGAACATTTCTTGAGATGTAAATTAGTATTTCAAAATGATAATTCAATTAATCCACAATAATAACATGAATTACTCTTAAAATATATAAAGCAAGTAAAAGGATTCTTGCTTTTTGGTCAAATGATACAAAATTTCAGTTAGGAGGAATAAGTTCAAGAGATGTAAAACATGAAAACTATAGCTGATAACAGTATTGTATTCTTGAATATCACTGAGAGAAAAAATATATATAAAGCAAAACTAAGCAGAGCATCAGAGAGATAAACCTATAATCACACCAGGAGATTTTCCCCACATTTCTTTCTCTCAGTTAAGTAAAAGTATGCACAGACATAGTAAGGCTGTAGAAAATTAGAGCATCACTGAATGTCTGGTCCATGAAGATATATGGAATAATACAACCAATGTTAGAGCAAACACATTTTTCCTAGTGGACATGGAACATTTACCCAAAGCTGGGCCATTAAAGCAAATCTTAACACACTTTATATGATTTAAACTGTGTAGAATATGTTCTTTGATCTCAGAGGAACTAATCTAGAAATCAGTAACAAAAAGAGAACTAGAAATTCAAAATTAAGCAATATGCTTCTAAAAAGGTGTTCAATATCATGAATCATTAGGGAAATGCAAATCATATTGTTGTCAGACACCACCACACTATCAGAGCTGCTAAATTAAAGATCGACAATACTGAATTTGATGAGGCATTGCAGCAACTGGAATTCTTATGCACACCAGTGAGTGTAAATGTGTATAACTGTTGTCAACTATTTGGCATTATCCACTAAAGCAGAATATACACATACTTTTCACCCAACAATTCTGCTTCTGGGTATACAAGACTGCATAAGTGCACCAAAAGACATGCACAAAAAAGTACACCTCGGCGTTGTTCATAATATCCCCCCAAATTTAAACAACAAAAAATTACAGTATATCACTACAGTCACGTCACACAGCAACAAAACTGAACAAACTATGACTATACACACAACGTGGATGAATCTTACAAACATAAAGTTGAGCTAAACATACCAGGTAGAAAAGGATATTTACTATATGATCATGTATATAAAGTTCAAAAACATGAAACTTGACTGTACTGATAGAGGTCAGGATAGGGCTTGCCTCGTGAGTGCAGTGGGTGCTGGGGGGAGTTAGGGACCTCCCGGGAGGCAGGATGAAGGAAGAGGACTTCTGGAGTACAGGGTATTGTCTATTTTCAGATTCGAGAGATTGTTACGCGGCCTCATTCACTGTATGAAACTTCATCTATGTGACAGTTCATTATACACCTATATTTACTTGTGCTATACCTAATTTCAATAGTTTCCTTTTAAAAAATGTTGGAGAGAAAAGAGTAGCACATATAGAACTACAGTGGATATATGCACCTTGATAAAAAATTAAACAATGTAGCAAGGCCCCCCACCCTTCCACCAGCCTTTCACCTGCAATACACAGGGCATTTAAAAGTTGCCAAACAACACCGACACTCTCAAGAGTGTGAAAATGACCAGTGTACCAGGAAAGCCAGAGAGCCAAGATGAATAAGTGACATAGTCTGGAACATATTGACCTCAAAACTAATGGTGAGAGCCATAGGTTTCAGAAACAGATGGCAGCATGTTTCTCCAAATTACCAGATAAGACTTGTTAGGTTGGACTTAGACCGCAGAATAGGGCAGAGAGGACAAGAAAACAAACAAACAAACAAACAAACAAACAAAACCCCTATATGTTTGAGTTCCGTTTTACACCGTCATTGCCTCTCTAGAACCTAAATTCTTAACCATAATAGTCTGTAAATAAAAGTGTGCTCATTGAGTTGTGTACTTAATAAAAATATCAATTCTTACTAAAATTTTGGGGTCCTTGGCGGCTGATGTATTTCATAGAAAACTAGATGAAATAACGTTTAGATGAGCAGTCAATTTTCCTTGCAGGTGGCAAAGAGCCTAAGTAAATATTTAATTGATTTGATGATGCAGTACTTTTTGCATTGTTTATGTTCATGCTTATGAAGAGATTGTAAGGATTATTTTACCTGTAAAAAGAACTAATAATGTTATTTTCTGTACTCTTAGAGACAATTCCTTTTCATTTAAAATCATTTGTTAAATCTTTTGCACTCACCTAGCTTTATCACAGTGGTTTTCTAGGCTGACATTCAAAGACTTTGCTGCCATTCTGGTTTTATCAGCACCAAAAACTGCTTCAAAGCATTGTTTCCTATGATAGTCACAATTGACTATGCTCTGTCCCTCAGCAATGATGTTTTCTTCCCTGGCAGTGTCTGCTATTGTGAAGGCCTTTCCACTTGCTTCCCTCTTTGCTACTTATGCCTGCAAGTGCTTCCAGAATCTATCTCCATCCTTGCAGTCCTAGGTCAGATTTTGCCTGCCCTGAGAAGTTACCTCATTCATGCAATCTACTCCTTCTCACCTAATACAATTATAATTGATCTCTTATTCCACATTTTCTTTTAGGAACTTAAATGGTATTTCATTATTAAACACTTTTCATAGCTCTCCTTTTATTAGATTTACTTATACACACGGTTGTCTGCCCTTCTAAATTGTGAGACCCTGAGGCCTTGTAATAGTTTACTTTGTATTTCCCACTGCATCAGAGTACTTCTTAGGTGCTGCATTAAAATTTGGTTTAATTTCTTTGGCTTAACTTGGTTGAACTTTTTATAGTTCCAAACTTTTACATATTCTTGATTACTCAGGAAAGTTTAATACCTTATATCTACATCTGCCATTGAACATCTCTATTTGATTTTTTCCCCCATTTCTTCACTTGACAATGTTCACAATTGGCCAGGAGCCCGATTACTGAAAGATCTTCTTTTCCAACATATGGCTGAATCTGAATGATTGCGCTGGACTTGAGTGTGCTCATTTAAGTCTAATGAGGTCCACAGAGGTGACCGTATGACTCATAACATGAAGTCATTTTTCCAATTAGCATTCTGACAAATGCATTAGAAGGAGAGCCCTTTCAATAGATTTCCACAGCTGCTGAAGGGATCAGGTGTCAGAAGATTTTCAGCTTTGTTCTGCTGTTCTGGTTAAATAACTTATTTTTACCCAGACTTTGCCTCTTGATGCAGCTGGTGGTGATCATATGTCATCTCAGTCTGAGCCCAGTTTAAAAATGGCCCTTGTTACAGTGCTACAATTGAAGACATTTTTTTTTTTTTTTTTTAAGTGTTACATGGGGTTTTTTTTTTTTTTTTTTTTTTTTTTTTTTTTTTTTTTTTTTTTTTTTTTTTTTTTTT
>NW_007726142.1:277987-290714 GCF_000696425.1 Galeopterus variegatus | reverse complement strand
GTGGGTAAATTAATTTGTTTATTTTTTTTAGCTCCCACCAATAAGTGAGAACATGTGGTATTTCTTTTTCTCTGCCTGACTCGTTTCACTCAATATTATTCTCTCAAGGTCCATCCATGTTGTTGCAAATGGTAGTATTTCATTCGTTTTTATAGCTGAGTAGTGAAGACATTTTAAGAGGGATCAGCTACAATTCTTGATTGAGTCATTAGTCTTTTAAAAAATGAGATTATTTCCATATAGTATAATATATAAAAAAAAGTTTTTAAGAACCACCTCATTCATGAGATTTAGTGTTTGGTATATAAAGTGTATTTTCAAGCATAATAATAAGTACTAGAAACACTTACATTATCCTAAAATAGCACCTAATTCCACTTTAGCCTTTCTTCACTTTTGACACAAGTCAGCACATGTGTTCTCATTTGGATATCAAGAAGAAAAGATTTCAAAATCAATAGCCCTTCTCCAACAGCAGATTTATAGGGATTCCTCTTAGAGTGAGGCTGCAGGCTGCTCAAAGGTGTGAGCGAGAATGGCACCAAGGGAATGGTCTCCATTCTTCAATGTTTAATGTTCAAGAATGTATATTAGTATCTTGGAGAAACTGGGATTACATACAATTAAAAAGAAAGATAATTTCTTAGATGTCAATTTTCCAAACAACTAAGAACTTCTAGATTATCTGCAGCACTTTGAACATCATCTCTCAAGAAACTGGAAGTTGCTCCATTTGTTACAGATCAATTAAAATATGTGTATTTTATCTTAAATGACAAGTATAATTCCAATATTAAAATGGGTGCTTTTCTAATGGAAAAAAAAGTCATACCAACAAATTAAGTTAAACATTTTGAAGGGGAAATGTCGTAGAAGGTGAGATAAATACTTGGGTAAAGACTCAATGCCTGTAGGGAGTGCACTGAAGTAATAAGCTTCCTTGTCTCTCTGGAACCCAAAATAGACATATGGGAAACCTCCCCGCTTAGTGCTCAAAAGAAAAAATTTCCATATCTTGCCTTTTACTGAAGACATATAGAGCACAAAATATAACTCCAGGCCTCCTAGCATCAATCATCTGGAACGTTCTTTAGAGTGACGCTACTAGTGACTCTAGGCATTGTTTGAAGCAGATACAGAAAGGCCTCTGGGAAATTATTGCATTGGGGTTTTTAATCTTAATGAAAACAACAAAAAAGTAAATTTTCCACCCAAAATGGAGAGTTTCAGAGTTAGCAGAAAAATTAATTGGATCATCGAAGTGACAGATAAGAGAACTCAATTTGATTTGTTAAACACAGACTTTTTTTTTTTTTGTCCTTTTTGAGACTGGCCGCACTGCACTCAGCCAGTGAGCACTGTGAGCGCACCGGTCATCCCTATATAGGATCCGAACCCTCAGCGGGAGCGCTGCTGCGCTCCCAGCACCGCACTCTCCCCAGTGCGCCATGGGCTCGGCCCTAAACACAGACTTATAAATGTATTCTTTTTAATTGACACATAATAATTGTATGTATTTATGGGGTAAAGAGTAATATTTCTATACATGTGTGCAATATGCAATGATAAAATCAGGATAATTAGCATATCCATCACCTTAAACATTTATCATTTCTTTTTGTTGGGAACATTCAAAATCCTCTTTTCTATTTGAAAAGATGCAGTAAAATTACAGCAAATCCTTGAACAACACCAGTCTGAACTGCATGGATCCAGTTAAACATGGATTTTTTTCAGTAAATATATTGGAACACTTTTGGTTAAGTGTGTCATGAATGCATGACATACCCAACCTAACAGTTAAGTAGCCTACCTAATAGTAGGCTATTAGTAGGCTATCTGTAGTCAAATAGTTAAGTACTTTACTACTTAAGTAACAGTGTGGTCCACTCAGTCTCTGATGTTTTATCTCTGGACTCTCATGCTGTACAGAGTCATGGTCCCCACACAATGCTTATTAGACCCTTTAAATACAGAAGCCTCCTTAGGCTTCTAAGAAAACAGCAGAGCTATAAGAATTATTGTACCTGCATCCCTGAGCCATAGTTAGTAAGCATGTTTCCACTACCAAGAAAAAAATCCTTGCTCACCCTGTTTTCCTTGATGCCTTCACCCCGGAGTCTCCTATATCCTTAACCAAACACAGGTCTCTCATTCATTGAAGAAGTATGATCATTTCTTTTTCTCTCAGGTAGAGAAAATAGGGAAGAAGAGGGCAATTAACTTTTCTCTAGTCCCATTTTTACTAGTCACACAACATTGTTTCTTATTTTTCTAATGGATGTAAGTTAATTGATATTGGCTTACATAGCAAAAAATATGATTATAAATAATTATTTCTTCTACCTATAACCAAAGAGAACAAACTGCCTAATTTTGTATTCCAAGTGTCTTGTCTCACCTGATGGTCTTCCTCAAACTAATTGGCAAGGTTTTAGAAATAAAAAAAGTTCACAAGTGCCTCCCTAGCTATTCAACCTTTCCTTAGTCGAGTTAAGGCATTAACAACGACTTCGAAACTTAATTTTAAATAAACATAATAACTAAGCCTATCAAATAGACATGTGATAGGAATAACAGTAAAATAAAAACTCACTCTCAATGAGTAATAACTACCCCAGAAATACCATGTTAGTCCTTCCTAAGTATAAGGCACTTTAAATGGGATATGAGAAAAATGATTTACTTATAACAACTATAAAAAACAGGGTGTATGAGTCCATTTCTTGTTGCTATAACATAATACCTGAGACTAGTAAATTTATAAAGAACAGAGGTTTATTTGGTTCACAATTCTGCGACAGCTTCATCTGTTGAGGGCCTCAGGCTGCTTCTACTCATGGAGGAAGAAGACAGGGCATCCGGTGAGTACAAGGAGATCACGTGGCAAGAAGAAGCAAGAGAGAGATGGAGGGGAGCTGCCAGAGTCCTTTAAACAGCCAGGTCTCCTGAGAACTAATAGAGCAAGAAGTCACTACCAGCCGCCCCCCCCCCAGGAGGTCATTAATTTCTTTATGAGGGATCTGCCCCCCATGACCCAAACACCTGACAATACTGTCACATTGGGGATCAGATTTCAAAATGAGCTTTGAGGGGCAAACATATCCAAACCATATCAGAGGGGTTTTAGAAAGTTCATAGTAGGGGCCGGCCCGGTGGCGCACTGGATCCGAGGGTTCGGATCCCACATACAGACCGGTTCCCACTCACTGGCTGAGCGAGGCGCGGGAGCAACGCCGAGGGTTGCGATCCCGTTGCCGGTCCCGGTCCGGTACGGGGGCGACACTGAGGGTTGCGATCCGATGCCGGACACGGAAAAAGACAAAAAAAAAAAAAAAAAAAAGAAAGTTCATAGTAACCCATCTGAATGATTGTACTTCAGAAAATCATATTATTATGTAACAATGCTATTAGTTATAATGGGCCATCTTGAAAAATAAATCTGGTGTTACACTTGATATCGCAATGCACATGATAATATCCTACATATATTTTTTAATAACACATTTAGATAATAACTGACAAACTAAAGCAGGTATAGGGAATAAAAAGGCAGCAGTATAGTAGATAATAAAGGAGATTTTTTTAAAAAATCATTCTATGGTGAGGAAAGTGAAAGAACTGGCAATATTTAGTCTGATCAAGAAAAGACTTAGGAGATTAAAAAAAATTAAACACCTAAAGTTATGTCTTTTAATAAAGAGATTAAATTTGTTCTTTAGGGCTTCAAGTAAAAGAACAAAAATCATTGCATAAAAATTTCAAACAGACAGATTATTGTTCAGTATAAAAAAACTCGTTTACTTCTAGTCCGTGATGTTCAAAGTAGGGACTGGCTGCTTTAGAACCCAGGACTATAGTGAGTCCCCTTTCACTAAAGCTGTTCCAGCAGAGGCTGAGAAGCGGCTTGACAAGTTACTTTCCTGGATATTAAAACCTGGGCTGGGTGGCTAAATTAGATGGATTTTAAGATGATGTAGACTTGCCAGTTTATCTCATGGGTTATTCTTCAATAAGATGGAACAAACAAGCATGATGATCAAAGGGCAATGCAAAATAGTAAAATGCAAATTGAAAGACTCAGTGTTACTGTTGTCTATTAATTTGTGGAAACTAGACAAAACAAGGGATTTAAAAAAAGATGAGTAAATTTATCTGTACGAATCAGTACAACAAAAAATTATACATTGAACATTTCAATGTTGTACATTAGACTGGTATAATAAGAATTTATTTCTTTTCACTAACAGAATATATGTATACAAATAAGAACAACTCTCCCTCAGAAGAATACAGTAAGATTTATATCTCTTAATGATAGCAATTTGACATTTAAAAAAAATTAACTCCAGAAATCTAAAACAATAAATGTGCTTTAAGTAGGCACAAAGTATTTATCTCCTTTATATTTCATGTAGGAAAAAGTAGAAGAAAATTTCCATTATATGTAACATCAAACATTAAAAAGAAAATACTTTAATAGAACAGTTGATTAGGGCAACAAACATCTACTCTGCTCAGGAAGGTACTAAATGAACACAGGGAAGGGTAGGTCCTTTCCTTTTGCTCTGCATGTGGTGTAGACACTTCCTCCCCACCACCTCAGTCCTGTCCACAGATTCCATTACGCCAGGCAATAAGACTAGAATTATTGAGTGGTTTTATGTTTGGGATTCTGGTTGTTTCACTAAATGCTTTTAAATGAATATCATAATGTACTTTGTAATCTATTGTCTTTTTCTATGGTTCTTTTTTCCCCCTAGAAATTAATATTTAGGTAAGAAACAGTTCAATTCTATTAATTGACAAATTTTATTTTTAATTCCCTTATTTAGCTATTAATCTTTTAATACAATTAGCCGAGGATTACTTTTAAAGTAAGATTCTTATAGTCAACATTCCTATAAAATGATGACTTATCAGAGGAAGTAATAGCATATAAATATACTAGTACATTAAAGCAGGTATGAATTTTGAAATGAGCTTTACTTATGTCAGGAATACAATGCAAATGCAAATATTCCCCTGTGTAAAATAATAGCAAATGAAAGGAAATGAACATAAACTACTGATTCAACTGATTGCAATCAATGCTAGTAAGGATGTTGAAATAGATGGTTTTGAAGTTTTCAAGAAGGTTACACGATACTAATCCACTGTCTTGAGTTAAATATGTCTTCAATAGATGCACATGCTGATGGATCTTTATTTATATCCTATAATTAATGTCTTGCTTATATGTTTTATTACTTTTCTAATAGTCAAAAAAGTTAGTAGAACAATTGCAAAATGATTTTTCAAATTTCTCATTTTTATTTAATTTTTATCTTTTGCTTTATTTCTACAGCCCTCTCACTTATTAAAAATTGAAGTTGGCTTCTGATAATTAGCAGAATAACATATTTTTGACAAATTTAGTTAATATGTGTTGTGTTCTTTCAAAAAATTTCTCCTATCTACACTGCATTTTTTATAATTACAGTATTAATAAGAAAAGATAATTCATTTGGGTTTGTATAATTATTAAGGATTTGCTTTCACTTTTTAAATATACTTTCAAAGTAACACAGTGCCATGGGCTACTACTTTATTAGGTCTACAGTCTTTTGGGCAAAGTGATTTGGATCTTAGAATTGTCCAAATAAAGTGGATTGATAATCGATAAAAGAAAATCCTATAAGAATTGTTTTGATCTATATAAATTGGTTTAAGTACTTGTCCTAATGGCACATTCTCAAACAGCATATTCTGAAGTCCTACTTTCATTTTTTAGAACTGTACATTAGGAAAGTAAGGGAGACTGTGATATATTTATGAGGTGCACAACTTTATACTGAATTGTAAATATTGTTTGCATTTGGCTTCAGAATTCCTTACTTAATCTTATTAGATGCATTCTTAAGAGGTATATATATCCCAGTTATTACTACCATACACAATCAAAGATCATGAAAAGGTATTTTTCTTATCTAAAGAGCATTGTTAGACAGGTTTTGGCAAGTGTGACCAAATCAAAACAGAAGAAGTTTCAAATAATTGAAGATGATGAGAGAGGATAGGAAAATAATATTCTTTCCATCATTTAAAATTTTGACAGCATTTGTTTAATGGATTCAAGTAATTGACAATTGAAGATTTGTATAAATTGCCCAATTTCTGGTACCATATATTGAAATAAGTTATGGCCTTATTTTTTTAGTGTGGCAAGTTTACTTTTCTTATAATATGATCCAAATCACAACTTTGTTACTGCTTGGGCTTCAATAACAAATATAGATGGTGAGATAAATTTATGAAATATTACTGAAGTGCTCCCCCCTTGCATTTTGTTTATCTATAAAAATGCAGTTTATGCCTGTGTTATGGATCCCTACATGAAGACACCCAAGAAAGAAGTCCAGGTGGGCTGAAATCTGGTCCATACTCCACTCCCCAAGCCATGTACCCTGTCCTGGGGCTGCATTGAATAGGAGGGAGGGAAACTTTTTTCTTTGCTGAAAGATAGTGTCCCATCACCAAGCACTGTACACAGAGGGCCAATCCACTCATATACTGGGTTTTTTATTGCATCCACCCAGAGGTGATGCCTTTTTCTGAATTGCATAGATATGAAGTATAGATCACGGTTATCACACACTATGCCAGTGAATCAGTAGAATGCATTGCCAAAGGAAAAGAAGAAATCCAGAGAAAAGTAAGAAGTCAAATTATTTGATTCTTGGATTCAGAAACAGACTTTGAAATTCAAAAAGGATACTATAGCTTTGAGAGGAAACACTTTAATGTACAAGAGCTTAGTTATTTTGTTTGTTTGTTTCAAAAGGCTAAGACCTGAAACATATAAAAAGAGATTGAAAATAGAGTATATGGAAAGCTGAACTAACCCAGAAAAGAGGTAAATGTTCTCATGTTGGAAGAGAAACAACTTTCTGAATGGAAGAATAAAACTTAGACACTGGTAGAGCTTTGATAAGAGACCTCTGACTTGCCCTCCTCTCTCCAAGCTCAAGTTTTTAGAAGATAGAGAATGAAATCCTCAGATATTTGGGATTCCTAAGAAAGTGTAAGTTGTTCCTTGACTTCCAAAACAAGTCTTTGCAGAGTTCCCAGGACTCAAATGCAGTACAACAGCTATGAGTTGACATGGTAATTATGTACCCAGTCATATGTGGATTGGAACCGAACTTGCTGATTTCCTGCAGCTAACAGACAGCTTTGCAGAGTATCCAAAATATTTTTTGTGCCTCTGAAAGAGAAATAAAAATAAAGCAGAGATCTGATGGATGTGAGGAGGTTTGATAGGCTGAGAAAGAATCACTTGTTGCTTTGCCTCCCATGGATTTGTCACCCCTTTTCCCCTGGATGACAGAGCCACCAAAGATTACTCAAAGCCCATCTCTTTTGAGCAGTGAGAAGCCCCAGAAAGGGGTTAATATCCCATGACCCTCAAGCATGAGGCATCATTCCATTTGGGAAATTAACCACGAATGGGGGTTCTCTTCCTGCATTTATTCTCCAGACCAAGAAGTTACAAGAAGAGACATAGGTGGGGTTTTGCTAAGTGCAGTTTAACAAGTTTAACAATAGAAGCTGGTAACCTTCAGTAAGTCAAGTAAGGTGACCTTCTGTAATGCAATTTTCAACAAAGTCTTGATTTTAGCAAACATTCTCTTCTTACCACAATTTCCCAGGATCTTTACATATCAATCAGTAACTTGTCTGTCTTTGAGCCAGCAACCTTACTATGTTACAATTCTTACCTTGCAACAGAGACTCAATAGCCCAGGAAAAATTTCCTGTCCTTTGCAAGGTCAATATTTGAAACTGCAAGGCGTTGGAAAACCAGGCTCTGTGAAGTACTTTTGCTTTATGAATCCTCTATAATCACTGAACTCTAAGGACCTAATAACTGGATACCAGGTAGCTAATGCAAACAGCTTAGCAATTCCAGCTGGGTTAGATCACAAGTACAAAGACAACTCAGCAGGTGCTTCCCTGTACTAGTACTTGGTCTCTATTTTACCCAGGAAGAAATTAGATGGGTAGAGAGAAACTCATTTGACTGAGAGAGCTCTAACTGAATTAAAAAAATTTTCCTCTACTTGGACTTGTATGGTCTTCAAGTTATTACGTTGAAATAAAGACAGTTGCAGTTTTTACTCACCCAAGTTTGTGGTCTGTGGAAATTCATACAGGAGGATATTAAAAACACTGCAGAAGATAATCCTAGAGAGGGTTTCCCAGATTCAACACATTGTTTTTAAACAGTCATTAAAATATGATTGCATTTTTCAGAATTCTATTTGCCTACAATTTTTTTTTTTTTTGGAGCTTGGTTGTCATCCAAGTCTATTCATTCATGATTGCAATTTGAGGGGCCTTCTCAATTAACCAGAGACATTTTCACATCTAAGGTGAGAAAAATAAATTGAGAAAGATGAAATGACTTGTTCAAATTGTGGCTGAGCAGGGCCAGAACTTAAACCCCTAGATTTTGCCCTAGTAATGTCCTTTCCAGTTTTATCTCATTCTCTCATGTAAAGTGGCAGAGACCTATCTAAAATTTCTAGCAAATATTCCCATCTTAAAGCAACAAACAAGTAGACACATTGGTAAATACAAATCATTTGTCTTAAAACCAGAGCCATTGTTTGGTTTACTAACATTAAAAAACAAAACAAAACAAAAAACAAACAAACAAAAAAAACAGATTAACGACACATATTTGTTTATACGTGGATATAATTATATGGATATTTATCTGGATTACTATGGATATGTGAGTCAAATGCATTCTTGCAAGCTCACAGATTACTTATATCTGTTGATCAATTTTAATAATATTTTTTCAAAGCTAAGTATTGGTTAAAAAACCAAATGATTCTAATGTTCAGTAAATCACAATGTCACAGCAAATAGTCCAGGCCCAAGAAACCAAATTCTGTTATACCAGCGTCCCAATGTGTAAAATGAAACATGGCCTTAGGAGTCACCATTGCATATTTTAGACAATAATCTTTTTCTTGAATGTATTTATGTAGTAAAATCATTTAATTATAATGTGTGAATGTGTATATAAAGACTTCAGTGAGAACACAAAACCTCTCAGAAATTTCAGTTAGAGTGAGACTGTAGATAAAATACAAGGCATTTTTATGCAGGGTGTGAAAAAGCTGACTAAAATATTTACGTGTTAATATCCCATTGCAAAGATCACTGTTAGCTCATTGGCCTTAAATTATTCACTAGGTTCAATGGTTATTATTTTTGGCTGCTGCAGTCAGACCTTATAAATACATTTCTAAGGTCACACACTCTACTTTTCATCTAAATCTTTCTCCACCTTTTCTCTTTTAAAACTGAACATTAAATGAAATTGCCTGACATTCAACCTTAGTGAGTCAAACACTTTTTTGAACCACAAATGAAACTACAAGGATATCATTTTTTATCTTATTAAAGAGGGATGCAGAAGCCAGGATACAGAGGATTTTAGTATCAACGTTAATAAATATTATTTTTTTATATGAAAATCACACCAGTACCTCTCTTTTTTAAGAACAAAAATTATCATATCAAAATATAGTTTCCAAATAGGTTTTCTAGATTATTCAGAGTTTGCAATGGTAAATAGATCACTTATCTATCTTGTTAGCACTTTGCACAGTAGATATTTTAAAGAGTTTTGTTCATGTGTTTTATCATATATTGACTGAGCTATGGCATGTGGTATTCTGAAAAGTAGGAATCTCAGATCACCATGGGGCTGAAAGGATCTTCTTATTTTGCGCCACTCAAATTTCACTTTGCTTTGAATTCAAACACTGCAAAGTATACATTTTCTCATAGTGGGGATGCAAGGACCTGCCGAGAATATAGTCTGATTCAGATCAAAGAGTCAATGTAGAATTTAGAAACAAGTGCACCTTTCACTTAAGAACAAATTTGGGAACCCCAAGAGATGAAATTAAACTCCTGACCTGTAATCGATCTTGGGAAGTCAGTTTCCATTTATGCTTCAGTTGGGTTACCTGTGATGTCAAATAACCTCACATTACCAACTACAAGTACCAGTGAACTGTATTTTTTCTATGCAGCTTGCAATATACCTTTCAACTCTTGGTATTTGGAGCATTCTTTCTGAGTCAAATGCTGTGTCATTTTTCTCTGCTTCTCCATGCCTCTAGATGTTTCTGCCTGATTATAATGCACTTATGTCCATATTTAAACTTCCAATCTATAACTAATTGTTAGATCATCATGCAAATATTTGTGAGTGTCAACTAGGTAGCAAGCATCATACTAACAATACCTCTAAAGTCTCCCAGATCTAGAACTAGGCCTTCATGCCTTTCCAAAATGCATGCTTTTCTGGTTCAACCCTATTTCTCTTTGGAATGCAAAGCTCTGTTTTATTGCCTCCAGCCAGTCCCCACATTGACCTCTTCCCTTCATATTCTCAACAACCCACTCTCTGAAACTTCTTTCTTGGCCCATGAATCTCCTTTCTATTTCCTCCTTAGTTCTCTAGGAACTAAGACTCTGGGCTGTCACATGGATAAGCTGCTTTTAAAGTTAAAGACACAATGTTAAAAGACCAAACACTTGCTTTGTTTTGCTTTCCAGCAAGATGGTTGGCTAGAGGCAAGCAGCCCTCCCTTTAATGAAAAAAAAAAGATAGTCACCTGTGGAGTAGAGTGTCCAGGAGGAAGAAAACAATGGAATCCAATATAAACAGTGAGGAAACCCCCCAATACCTGGAAACTCAAGACAGCAACTTAGAAGGACCAGGACTGGCATGGAGACTGGAGAAACCCTGTACTGTCAGGACAAGGTAGGAGGGGGAGGGAGGCCAGCAGCCAGCACTCACACCTTGGACACCTGCAAATCACTCTTTGGGGTAACCATGCATCCCTGGCAGACAGTGAGCCCAGTGTGTTGAGCAGTGAAGAGCCCACATGACTGTATTTTCCTAGAGGGAAATGACATGAAGTCAACCCCACCCTCCTTGGCCCCAGGCTACCACTGACCATTGCCATTTTGGGATAGGAGTTGGTGAAGCTCAGAGTCCTGCTGACCCAGTTGCCCCACACACCCCAGCAAAGAGCACAGAGGACCTGCATACATGCCCTCCTTTCCCCTGGAAGCTCAGACTCCTGCTCAACATAAGGGAACCACCTGTGTCAGCAGAGTGGGAGAGAGCATGCCAGTCACCTGGATCCGTGCCCTCCTCTCCTATAGCTCAGAGCCCCATCAACTCATTGTCCCACCCCTGCCCCAGTGGATAGCAAGCAGAGTCTGTGCCACTCCCCTGTGCTGGATGCCTGGATCCACACACTTCTACCCTGGGAGATCAGAGCCTGTTGGGGGTGTGCAATCCATCTAGATCAATGCCACCATCCCCAGTAATCTAGTGCCCCCAGATGACACAGCAGCCTACCTGCACCAGCAGAGAAGGTGCAGGGGGTGAGGCAACACTTACCACCACACTCACCCAGAACCAAAGCTACAAAATGCAACACAACTATCAATATATATCTATACCTATCTATATATCTATATAGATAGATAGATATCGATATAAAACTTCTACAAATCAGAGTCTCTACTCTTAAAAAACACTCCAGTAATTAAAAGAAGCAACTAATTCACCAGATGCCCAGACATCAATACGAAGATATGAGAAGCATGAAAAAGCAGGGAAACATGACTCCCACAAAAGAAGACTGCAATTCTCCAATACCAGACTTCAAACAGTAGGAAACTGGTAAATCATCTGAAGAGGAATCCCAAATAGCAATACTAAGGAAACTCGACATGATCTATGAAAAAATAGATAGAAATCACAATGAAGTAAAAAAAAAATCCTGGGCATGTATGGGAAATTCAACAAAGAGATCAAAATAATAAAAAAGAATCATGCAGAAGTCTTGGAACTGAAGAATTCATTCAATGGAATGAAAAATACAACTGAGATCATAAACAGCAGGCTAGAACAAGCACAAGAATTTCTGGATTAAATTCCTTACTTAAAAGATATAGACTAGATGAATGAATTAAAAAGGATCCAACTATATGCTGTCTGTACGAAACTTAATTACATTGTGTATGTTGAATATAAATAATTTTCCTGATTTGAGCATCACATATTGCACACAGGTATTGATACTCAACTCTGAACTCCACAGATGTGTACAATCAACTGTTTCAATATATACATATGTATGTATATGTATAAAGAAATTCACTTCACCAATAAAAACACACATAGACTAATACTGAAGGGATGGAAAAAAACATTCCATGCAAGTGGAAACAAATAAAGAGCAGGAGTTGCCATACTTATATCAGGTAAAGTAGACTTCAAATCAAGAACTATAAAAAGAGACAAAGGTTTGGATTGTTCTTGTTTTTCTAGTTCTTTAAGGGACATTATTAGATTGTTCACTTGCCATCTTTCCATTTTTCTGAGGTAAGCATTTAATGCAATAAATTTCCCCCTTAATACTGCTTTTGCTGTATCCCACAAGTTTTGGTATGATGTATCATTATTTTCATTAGTTTTGATAAATTTTTTTATTTCCTGCTTGATTTCTTTTTGGACCCATGTATCATTAAGTAGAATGTTGTTTAATTTCCATGTGTTTGTATAGTTTCGAAAGTTTGGCTTGTTATTGATTTCTAGTTTTAATCCATTATGGTCTGAGAAAATGCATGGGATAATTCC